>NW_015388233.1:134826-141737 GCF_001527695.2 Protobothrops mucrosquamatus | reverse complement strand
AGGTGAGCAATCATTTTAATGACAATAGCAAAGGTGTTCTTTCATACTGCATTGGAAAAGACTATAGTAAACCAGTCTTGCATTTTAGCAAGAACACCACATGATAAACATAAGAAATAATTGATGAATTCTCAGATCAGATGGCACTCAACTCACTCCCAAGGAAATCTTGAGGATCATTCAGAGTACTAATGGTGGTTATGATGCAGTTAGATTAATAATTTTGGGACATCTATAGTTGCCGATGTTGCCACGCAGAAAAACAAATCTGAAAATGATGATGATTTATGTGCTGCCCAACTCCTAATGACTCTGGGCAATTATAAATAAAAACATTGGGGGATTTCCCTGGTGGCAGAACCTGAAGTGGTTCAGGAGTTCATTGCCACAATAATAGTCATGGATCTGGCCAAGGTTATCAAAGGCTGATACACCATGGCAGTGACTTTTTAGATCTGCTTTTCCTGATCTGGATTTAGGAGAAATTGCTTTTCTGTCATAAAAAGACAATTTTCTGATTGCTTTGGAGTGTTCTGATGCTGCTACCTGCCTGCATGACTTTGGTTTCTAGTCTGGTCTATCTTGAAAGGTTGACAATACCTCTGTCTGGGTGGCTAGGGCTTTGGATTGGATTGCAGCTATGCAGCCTTTCTCATTTCCTGGTTCCCCTTGGATTACTGAGGAACTGAGGGAAATGAAATGGATAAGGAAATTCTTGGAATGCCATTGGAGAACAATGAGTGATTCTGACTTGAGCATAAGGTAGTAAGGTCTACATGGCAATACGGATGGTAAAACATTCATACATTTCCACCCATACTATATTTGAAGATAGTCATCCGCTAGCCCTGTTTCAAGTTATCCTGGCCTCTTCTGAAAAGGGAGGAGCCAGAGGCTCCTATATGAATATGTGAGAGGAATATAATAACCATCTCAAATTGCCATATTTTGGATATTATAACCATTTAAGGACCCAACTCAAGGTAGAAATACATAAAGGGGGAAAGAAGGAGAAAAAGAGGATGGCTAAGAGCAGGGTGTATTTTATCACAGCACTGTTGCATGTACTGCTGGAAGACCTGAAAAGCCAGATTGCGGCAAATCCTGAAAAGGATCTATCTATGTCACTTGATGGCAAATAATCAAATCAAGGTTGTCACTTTGCTGAACATCCCTTACACTGAAATTAACAACATCCACTTCTGTTTCATTTAAAGCTGTGATTAATTTTTTGCTTTTCAAGTCTGAATTTTGCAGTACCCTTGCAAAGTGAGTTATTATATAGATGCCCAGATAAAGTTTTCAGAAAGAAATAGCAGATTCTATCATCCAATCTCATATATTCTTTTCTTGAGCAGGGGTCAAAACACACGTTATTCTTGTGGTAAATATGTAAATTAAAACTGTCACTTGTCAGAGTAAAAAATCAAAATAAGTATAGAAGTCCTGATTGGAACAAGGCCTAATATGATGAATTTCTGGTTAAAAAAACAACAAGAGAGTCAGCCATATGCAGACTTGGATGATATAAGTTATTTGTATGTATTGTGATCAAATTTCTTGTCTGGTTTTAGAAAGAAGCAGCTTAATTCCAGAGAACAGATGGAGCAAAACACAATCTAGTTCTCTCTAGTTCCTTCAGAACCATTCCTGAAATTATCATTCTGGTTATTTGGTGGAGGTAACATGATAATAGTGACTCCAGAGCTTTTTGATGGGACTCAGAAGGTGATCCTGCAGTAATCCTCAGTGCTCATTGTTATATTTTGAGTTAAATTCTAAAGCAGCAGGAAATTGGTAAAAATATTTTCACCTGAGAATTTATGATGTAAATGGGCTATCATTCTTATGCCATCTAACAAATCTTGCTTCAAGTCTATTTACTTTTTTTTTTGCCCATACTTTTCTGATAACAATAGGTAGATTTAAATTTAAATGCAGTAAATTGATGTTAGCAGTGGTGTCAATCTAGCATAGGGAAACATATGCTTTGGACTATTTAGACCAGGGGTAGGGAACCTTGGCTCTTTTATGACCCGTGGACTTTAACTCCCAGAATTCCTGAGCCAAGCTCAGGAATTCTGGGAGTTGAAGTCCATTAGTCATAAAAGAGCCAAGATTGCCTACCCCTGATTTAGACTATAGACCTATATACATGTACTTGGAAGTAAATCCATGGCAGTCAGACTCTACTGTCAACAGTAGTTCCTCTGAGAAAATACAATGACACATACTCAAGTCAATTGAATTGGTTGACTGCTCATTTGTGACAAGGCACATGTGGTACTATCAGATCATACAGTAATCAGTCGTAGTGCTAATAGATCTGGACTGCAGATTTCAAAACGACTACTAGAATCAGAATTTTCTGATTCTCACTGTTGCCATTTAGTGATGTTCTAGATTTTTGCATCCAAGCTCTGGTAACCTTGACCAGTAGCAGAATGTGAGAGTAATGAGGCAGATGTTAATATCAGGGTTGAGATAGATTATTGCAAAACATGTGCCTGATGATCCAATATCTACTATATCCCATTAAGTTTTCAATGATCTGACAGTTTGGATAGAAAATTTGATGTTGCTTTGCTGTTAAAGGATAAGAATAAAATGTATCTGTCTAACATGGAACAAATAAGCAAAAACTGCTTGATTTAAATGTGAAAGACACCATTATTTTTGTTGTGTTGGTTAGAGCGAAGAACTTATTTCTTCCTGCATTCAGAGGTAGTATTAATATATAGACAGATGCAGAGATACCTAACAAGGCATTAACCATACAGCCTACACCAGGGGTATCAAACTGCCGGCCCGTGGGCTGGACGCATCATCGGGAAACCATGTCCACCCCATTGCCGTCAGTGGCAAAAAAGCTCCAATACGTTGTGCAACATCATGTGACGTCGCGAGTTTGACATTTCTGGCCTACACTGAACAGGAGATTAACCATCAGGATATATAAATGGATTCTCTACATTAATTAAAAATACTTCCAAGATGAATTGACTGCTTTCTAATGTTATTAACTAGGAAAAGCAATGTTTTATTAAACATCTTTTATGTAGCTACTTAGTCTGTTTCCCCCTTAAAACAGTTTATTTAACTGAAAACATGGCTTTGTTTTAATGAAATACAAAAACCTTATTTGGGATATCTCTTTGTGTATGTTTGTCTCTGTGTTGGGGTGGTGGTGGTTGTTATTTTAAGCAGGTAGATCGTCCTTTAGGAGTCTTTCCCTCCATTTTAGAACACAGCCATGCTGATGCTGTACTAGTTTAGGTGACTTAATCTAAGCAGTGCTCTTCCTAATCATCAGCCTGTAGCAGAGGGAAGAGAATTTCAGCTCTTTAGATGCTATTAGACTATAGTTCTGGTTATCTCTGACAGTGGGCCATGCTGGAAACCAACATCTCTGTTCAACCATTGTTATCTTTATTCATTTCTGTCTTATATGTTTGATGACTTGTAGGGCTTTTGCACACATGTTCGTTTTTATTTCAACACTGAATGTAAGAAAGATATGATTTAAAAGTAATGGGTGCAAGTTCACTTTTGATAGCCTGTAGAACTTTTGGAAAAGAGGCAGAACACATGAGCAAGGCGAACCTTTTAGAGATCGAGTGGCCAAAAACCTCCCCCCACCCCATCCCTGCTCTGCCCTGCCCTGCTCGCTGGGCCACCACCATCTCCACAGCCCGCCACAGATCACCCAGGCAGCCCAGCAGCGCCATAGTGGCCATGCCCTCTGCCCGTGCCCTGCAGCATCATCTGCGTGCGATGGGGCGCAAGGGCGGAGTCTTGTCCCTGCTGCCTGGCTACCATGTCCTTGGCTGCGCTGCTTTGCGTGCGCTGCGCCCGGGGGCGATTCTCCTCTGGGGGGGCTGCTGGTGAGGAGGGGCCCATGGGAGGAGGTGGGGCTGGGATGGTGGTATGTGTGCCCACAGAAAGGACTCCGAGTGTCACCTCTGGCACGTGTGCCATAGGTTTGCCACCACTGTCCTAGACCTCTCTAATCTAATGCACATCTCTTTCAAGTGGAAGTGTTACTGAACTCAGAAAGATTTCTTATGGATAAACAAACCTACGATTAAGTTTCATGCACTTTGTTAGAGTAGGCATTAGGGAGAAGAGGTGATAACTTCAGAATGATGACATGTGCCTAGGCTGTCATCATGCAAATGACACAATTACATATTCATATGGTAATGTCTGATGCAAATATATGAGTGAGGATAATGATGAGCCATCAAGTTGTTTTCAACTCCTAGCAACCACATAGATTTCCTCCAAGATGATCTATCCCTAATCTCTTCCAACGCTACACCCTTTGCTGCTGCTCATCCTCTTCTCCTCTTTCCTTCCACGTTTTCCAGCATTAGAGCCTTTTCCAGAGAGATAGATCTTCACATATGTCTGAAGTAGAATAATTTGAACCTGGTCATTGTGCCTCAAGTGAAAATTCTGGATTGATTTGTTTGGTGATCCATATATTTGTTTTCTTGGCTGTTGCAGTATTTCAGGAGTCTACTCCAACTTGATAATACAAGAACATCAATACTCTTCCTATTCTACTTCTAAGTTCAACTTTCACTTCCATAGAATGTCACAAGGAATTCCATGGCTTCCCAGTTCTGATTTTTGTAGTTATAGAGAAATCATTTGAATATATTTTCCAAGGTCTTCATGGCTGGTCTAATAAGTGTAAGTATTTCTTGATTGCTTGCATGACTGGTGGTGGGGGGGTGTAGGGAATTCAAATACATATTTGAATGAGGATGTCGTGATACAAGTGTCATCACTTGCCCCTCCCCCTTATAATGGACTTCTTACTAGTAGAAAACATGGTTTTTCAGTAGATGAGTCAGAGAATAAGTTTTCATTTTATTGCAATTGGAAGAATCCAATAATAGCTGGTGCTTTTGACTGCTTTATAATATCATGTTGCTTGTAACTATATGATTCCACGAAGAGATTTTGTTATTATCAGACCATTAGCCCTGCAACCAAGCACAAAACTGAAAGAAGCTATTAGAACTGCAGTTTGAAATAAGGGAGAGAGCACAGAGCTAGTGCCAAAAGATTCAGAGAGCATGTATCATTATGACCTATGAAATACTAGTAATTTTGTAAACATTCATATATTGTTCCCTTGAAATATTCTGCTTCCATAATCATTATGTTATGTTATCCTAGATACATGTCTTAGAGGAGTAAGCTTCACTGAACACAGTAGGATTTACTTCCAAGTAAAAATGTATCAGATAGCACTGTTTTAATGAATCTAATCATTTCTGCTAATGTAAGGCAAGATTTGTTGTCCTTATATATTGATGTGTATGTGTATATAGTGTGTTTATTTAATGTTGGCTCTTTCAGCCTCATGAAGCTGCTTAGAGTCATTTTGACAAACACAAACAAATAAATAAGAATTTCAGCATACACTGAAATATTCCTTTATTTTTTTTCTAAATGCCATTAGACAGTTCTGATCCCTGATTCATTTTATTTCATTCTTATGGCTCTTTTCTTGGAAACATTAATCAAATTATTATTATTAGTATTAGTATTATTGTTGTTGTTGTTGTTGATGATGATGATATTGTTAATCATCACACAGTCAGCCAGAAGTTCAGACTGAGTTGGGCATTTTTGTCTACCTATCGAGTCCTTACCAAGGACCTTGGATAGGCAGATCTGGATGATTGATGGTGTTACAGATATCATTGCAGGATGGAAATTGTTCCTAGTAAGGCTGTATTATTATTATTATTATTATTATTATTATTATTATTATTATTATTATTATTATTATTATTATTATTANCCTTTTTTTTTTTTTTGCACACGGCGGAGGAGGCCTAAAGCAAAAGGTTTTATAAAACCCAGCTGAAGGCCTAGGACTGGGGTGATGGTGCGTGTGCCCATAGAGAGGGCTCTGAGTGCCGCCTCTGGCACCCGTGCCATAGGTTCGCCACCACTGTCCTACACCATTTCGGACAAATGGCTGTCCAATCTCTTCTTTAAAACTTCCAGTGTTGGAGCATTCACAGCTTCTGGAGGCAAGGTGTTCCACTGGTTAATTGTTCTCACTGTCAGGAAATTTCTCCTTAGTGCTAGGTTGCTTCTCTCTTTGATTAGTGTCCATTCATTGCTTCTTGTCCTGCCCTCAGGTGCTTCGTAGAATAGCTTGACTCCCTCTTCTTTGTGGCAGCCCCTGAAATATTGGAACACTGCTATCATGTCCCCCCTCATCCTTCTCTTCATTAAACTAGACATACCCAATTCCAGCAACCATTCCTTATATATTTTGGCTTCCAGTCCCCTAATCATCTTTGTTGGTCTTCTCTGTACTCTTTCTAGAGTCTCAACATCTTTTTTACATCATGGTGACCAAAATTGGATTAGTATTCCGTGTGACTTTACCAAGGCATTGTAAAGTGGTATTATTATTATTATTGTTATTGTTATTATACTTTCCATTCTGAATTAATGGAAATTTTGGTCTACAAATAGTAACAATGGTTATGTTCTTAGATAATGCCCTGTCTTACATATAGCACAGGCAGTGTGGAGAAATCAAGGGAAAGAAATACTGAATTATGCATGGTAGCAATTCTATATGTCAGATATAAATCTATATTTTACACTCTTCCTTTCCTTCAGTATCTGAGGGTAGCTTACGTACAGTTTTTTGTGTGGCCAACATCAATTGATGAGCTTTTAGGGCTGAGGGTAGTCGTGTGCCTAAATCTCTCCCACTACTAATCCAGCCATTAACCATGATTACCAACTGGTTGCTTCCAACCATATGATTCTATGAACTTGTAATTGTTAAAATGTATACATTTTTATTGATATTTGAAACAGAAGAACAAATGAAAGACTGCGTGATAAAATGGCTTAAGAACTTTGGA
>NW_015388233.1:130146-133902 GCF_001527695.2 Protobothrops mucrosquamatus | reverse complement strand
AGCTTTTAGGGCTGAGGGTAGTCGTGTGCCTAAATCTCTCCCACTACTAATCCAGCCATTAACCATGATTACCAACTGGTTGCTTCCAACCATATGATTCTATGAACTTGTAATTGTTAAAATGTATACATTTTTATTGATATTTGAAACAGAAGAACAAATGAAAGACTGCGTGATAAAATGGCTTAAGAACTTTGGACATCATATATCGATGGAACAGTGGGAAAGTATTTGATTCAAATTTATGCTATGTTAGCCAAAACAGAATTTTTATAAAATGACGTATGATTGGTATACGATTCCTGAAAATACATTAGAATGTATTTTTTTTATTTTTTTATTTTTGTTTATTTATTATTAAATTTCTACCTACCTGACTTTGGGTGGATAAAGGTAGTATAAGGGCGCTTCAAATTTATGTTGGAAATCTGGTCAACGTGAAAGGTCATTTTAAAATTCCTGGTAGATTTGTAAAAAATCTAGAAATGTCTGGGTATATATGTTTGTGTGTATATATAATTTTACAAAAAAAAATTAAAGATCAACATTTGGATGAATTTAGAATTTTTCTTGCTGGGATTAATGGACAATCAATTAGAAAAGAGTCATGGATGCACAAAAATGGAAAGACCCTGAAATACGTACAATGGAGGAATAGTTGGTGAAGGTAATGGAACTAGTCGAGATGGTAAAATTAACATATTTGATTAAAGAAAAATCAACAACTATATTTATCAATGACTCAAAGTCCATTCTGGCCATTTTGCTGAAAAAAGAGAAAAACAAACTGGTGATTTATGAGTTTGAAGATTAGAAAGGGTAGCTATGGAAAGAAAGAAATTATGATGTAACTTTAAGAGAGAGAGGGTAAAATATGAATGTGTCTATAATTCCTGTCAAGAAGATAAATTATCTGCAGCATATTTCTTGAATGCCAATTCTGTTATGTTTGTGAATGTGGGGATTTTTTTTATACAGGGTTTTTATCAATGAAGATAAAATCCAGTTACAGGCCTATCTACCCCATGGTTTCCATCTATGTTATAATGCATGCATAGAAACAAATCCATTAAACATTGCTCCAATCTAAACTTCTTCATACATGCACCCATATTTCCTTTCTCCCAAAGCATTTCCCATGAGTCCCTGATATTGTTTTCTGGAGATTGTCATTCTGCTACCTTTTGCATCCAAAATTATTGGATGGGAGGGGGGAATAGCTTAATTTCTGACATCTCCAGTTAAAATGCATCTCATGTAGAGATGCTAATGAGAACTTCTAGACAAAACCCCGGAAAGCTGCTACTAAATGGAGTAAACACAACCTTATGATTTGTCCCTGTAAAAGAAGATTGAAGATTAGATAGGGTAGTTTGTGTAAAGAAGGAAATTATGATGTAATCTCTGAGAGAGAGAGAGAGAGAGAGAGAGAGAGAGAGAGAGAGAGAGAGAAATATAAATGTCTTTATAACCACTGTCAAAATGATTGGAAGCTGGTTCTTTATATTTTCTTTCTTTTTCCTCACTTATCCATTATTCTTCCTCATTTTCTTTGTTTCTTTTCTAATATTTGTATTATTTTTAATCTTATTCAAAATTTCTTCAGTGAAAATTATATCTAAAAAAAAGCAGGTTTTCAACTTGGATTATTTAAATGTCCACAAATTTAAAAAGCAAGCAGCTCTGTAACTCTGAACATTAGTGCCACAACGTGAAATTATAAAATAGTGTCTTTGCAGGAATTTGTACCATATTGCTGTGCTATGTTTTTGTGGTTGCTCGTTATACAATTAAACAATGTGCAAAAAGTAATACATTGTGGTTAGGTACAGAATCTCTGAGTCTGGAAAACAGTGATAGAACATACCACATTATTGCATATATAAAGCATTTCCAGTTAGATAATTGCCAATTTCTAAATATGTATGGAACAGATCTGCAATCCTGCATGGTTCTCATTTAGCTTAAGGACTGTGCATTTGTTGTGCAAGAGACTCCCTCAGTATTGAAGCTACAAAAATAATGTCCTGTAAAACTATATAACTTTTGTTAATGGGACTGTGCTTTTAAATAGAACTGTTCTGTTCTTTTAATAAGGTCAGAGGCTCTGTGAAACTGAACTGGTGTATCCATTTCTCAACATGCAGGGGAATGAATAGGAAAAGCATTGCCTGTGGGTATTCTGCCATGCACAATCCTGTTAAAGTCACAGAATTCATAAACGATCCATCCCTTTGCTAATAAATGCCAAGGAATATATATGGAAATTGGGAAACCACAGAGTTAAGCTTTAGAGTCCATTTTATTTGACCTCTGGTTATAGAAAAGCACAAGGATTATTTACAAAGCAATAGAGTTGGCGGATTCTTTCCAAAAGATACAGGTAGTCCTTGACTTACGACCACAATTGAGCCCAAAATTTCTGTTGCTAATGGAGACATTTGTTAAGTGAGTTTTGCCCCATGTTACAATCTTTCTTGCTACAGTTATTAAGTGAATCACTTCAGTTGTGAACTTAGTAACACGGTTGTTGGGTGAATCTGGCTTCCCCACTGACTTTGCCTCACAGAAGGTCGCAAAAGGGGATCACATGATCTTGAGACAGAGCAACAGTCATAAGTATGAACCAGTTGCCAAGCTTTTGAATTTTGATCACATGATCATGGGGAATGCCGCAAAGGTCGTAAACTGTGAAAAATGGTCACAGGTCACTTTTTTCAGTGCTGTTGTAACTTTGAACGGTCACTAAATGAACTGTTGTAAGTTGAGGACTACCTGTATTCCTGGTAGTTGTTCAGATATGCAAGAACCATTACCTAGGCCAGAGGTAGGCAACCTTGGCTCTTTTATGACTCGTGGACTTCAACTCCCAGAATGGCTCAGGAATTCTGGGAGTTGAAGTCCACGAGTCATAAAAGAGCCAAGGTTGCCTACCCCTGACCTAGGCAAAAGGGGCTCAGGCATTATTTAATTATTTAAATCTATAGGTAATTTTCAACTTACAATCACAATCGGGACCTGAATTTCCGTTGTTAAGAAAGGCGGGTCTTTAGGTGAGTCATGCCCAATTTTACAACCTTTTTTTTTTGCTGCTGCTGTTAAGCAAACGGTTGTTAAGTGAATCACATGGTTGTTAAGCAAATCTGGTTCCCCCTCCCCTTGACTTTGCTTGTTATAATATGGCAAGGAAAGTCACAAATGGCAATCATGAGATCCTGGGACACTGCAACCATCATTAAATACGTGACAATTGCATTGAGCACCCCGATTTTGATCATGTAACTGTGGAGATTTTGTGATGATCATAAGTTTTTCTTGTTATATATATGTAAGAGGTGTGGTGGTGGTTGATGATCATAAAAGTAAAGATTCACATCTTCCAGGCATATTTGTGGATTCAAAAAGTCAACCCAGCAGCTACTGCTACTGATAGCACATTAAAAAAAAATGGAACAGGGCTTCAATTGCAAGACTGTGGTTGCCATCTTGACATTTTGACTCTCCCTCTCTGAGGATACTCCCAATCAGCCTATTGTTAAATATACTAAACCAAAACATATTTTTGTTGATCATTTTGCAAATATCTAAATTGTATTCATACATTTCTGGAGTCTTTCTACTTGGGGAACTGGAAAAGTTCTGCCAATTATTCTTTTCATAGCCTGATCTTTTAACAACAATGTGAAATAAACTGAAAACGTTTTCTGGAATCATTTCATTTTCATTTTTTTTTTCATTTTATTATATTTATACCCC
>NW_015388233.1:65491-129068 GCF_001527695.2 Protobothrops mucrosquamatus | reverse complement strand
TAGGACAGAGGAACAACCCCTGTCCCGGGCCCTCCAGAGATCATTTACCAATGTGACCAATGCCGTTTCCGTGCTGTATCCCGGCCTGAAGCCCGACTGGAGCGGGTCTAGATAGACCGTTTCCTCCAGGTGTCGGGGGAGCTGCCATGCAACCACACTCTCCACAACCTTCGCCACAAAGCGAAGGTTGGAGACCGGATGATAGCTAATACATCTGGGTCCAGGGAAGGCTTCTTAAGGAGGGGCCTCACCACCGCTTCCTTCAAGGCCACGGGGAAGACACCCTCCCGCAAAGAAGCGTTTATAATCCCCTGGAGCCAGGCTCATGTACCCTCCCGGGCAGCCAGTACCAGCCAGGAGGGGCACGGATCCAGTAAACATGTGGTTGCATTCAGCCGCCCGAGAATCCTGTCCACATCCTCAGGAGCCACAGAGTCAAACTCCTCCCATATAACAGTCTCAAGACTTACTCCTCTTGGTAATACCTGCTTCATTTCTATGTGATCATCTATATGATACAATGTTTGATCTTAAATATAGTCAGCAAACAAGCAAATCCACTTTTTCTCTAAATGCAAGCCTACTCAGATTATTGATATTGATTTAAACTGAATTTATAGTTTTATGAATCCAAGCAGCAGTTATTAGCTCCCACACATTCCTCAATGGTCATTTATTTGTCTATAGTCAGGCAAATTTACCATTTATATGAATCTCTAATTGTGCTACAGGAATCTGTTTAATCATAAAAAGTGATGCTGACCTAGCAGATGCCAAAACAGTAACCAAATAACAATGTTTGTTCTTCTAAGACATTTGTCAATAGAAAATAAGAAAGATCCTTTTATGCATACTGTGCTAGCCTAAACTAGCAAACTATGTTAAAGCTGTCATCTGACCTATTGAATTGTTGTTTTTCTACTGTGGATCTAGTCTTATTATCTTATCCTGTATGGATAATATTAGCTTTGCATGTAATGGAGTGAATCAGTGTATGCAGAGCATGGGGGAACACCGTGAAAACAAAGAGCTGATAACCAACACTTGGAACATTTAATTATTCTTATGGCCCCCTTTGCAATAAAGGATAATAAATGTTCAGACCACCTCTGTCTTATTAATCAGTGCTATTCTAATCTCACAGGCAGACTAACAGGGCTCTGAAGCTACACCTCATGGATTCTGCTGATATAGATAGATTGTACAGGGTAAAATTCTGTTGCTCTGACACCTGGGAATTATGATCCACCCAGTGTTAAACATTTAGAATGGAGATGTTGGGCAGATTTTATGAATGATGATAATGATGCCCCAGGGCTCTTGAGAGTAATTTGATTTCAGTTCTCACCTAACCCAGTCAAATGACCAATTGCAAAGAACTGTAGGAATTTCGTTAAAAACTACAAGGTTGTATAGCAATAGCAATAGCACTTAGACTTATATATAGCTTTATAGTGCTTTACAGTCCTCTCTAAGCAGTTTGCAGAGTCAGCCTATTGCTCCCAACAATCTGGGTCCTCATTTTACTAGCCTTGGAAGCAGTGGTGGGATTCAGCCAGCAAGATAAGGTAAGGTAAGGTAAAGTAAGGTAAGGTAAGGTAAGGTGAGGTGAGGTGAGATGAGATGAGATGAGATGAGATGAGATGAGATAAGATAAGATAAAATAAGATAAGATAAGCTGAGGCGAGACAAAACAATACAAGACAATACAAGGTAAGATGATAAGATAAGATAAGATAAGATAAGATAAGATGATAAGATAAGATAAGATAAGATAAGATAAGATAAGATAAGATAAGATAAGATAAGATAACCTTTATTGTCATTTTTTTACTGTGGGCACAACGGCACACATCAAAAATGAAATTTAGTTGCCCGCTCTCAAAGTGAAACACATACATGACACAAACCTAAACATACTATATACAGTACAACATATGTATAGACCCACACCCCTACATATACATAACAAATAAATATTAAATACTGTCCATCTTGAATATATAACGGAAGGAGGAAGCTTGAGAGTTCACAAGGTTAATGCTGTATGGAATGAAACTATGGCTGAATCTGGATGTTCTGCTACAGATACCACGAAGCCTCCTCCCAGAAGGTAACAGGGAAAACAGGTCGTGAAGAGGATGTGTAGTGTCCCAGATAATCTTACAGACCCTGCTCAAGCAACGCTTCTCTGCTATGTCGTGGATGGGAGGGAGGGAGCTGCCAATGATCTTTTCGGCCATCCTCACCACTCTCTGCACCGCCTTCCTGTCTGAAGCAGTGATGCTTCCAAACCAGACTGTGATGCTGTATGACAGTTTGCACCACTTTGGCAAAACCAGTTGCTAATTTTTTGTTGCCCAGGCCCAGAATAGACTTCCGGAAGCGGCATCCACACAGAGAACCGAATGTTCACATATTTAAATCCCACCACTGCTTGGAAGGAAGGAAGGCTGAGTCAACCTTGAGCTGGTTAGAATCGAACTGCTGGCAGTGAGCAATACTGCATTTTAACCACTGCACCACCATGGCTCTTTCTAAGGAAAATCTAGGCCAGAAGACTAAGAGTGGTCCCTTCTGACGTGCTTCCCATACCCGCTTTTCATCTGTAAACTAATTTGCTCCAATCCATACATTCCAGTGACAGAGAAACACAGATCTGCTTTCAGGGAAGGTGAAATAAAATGACAGTACAATTTGTCATTTGCACAGAGTGACAATTTCAGTAACCTGAACAAAGTTTGTTCCCTTATATTGTTTGTAGGTATCTTTTGATAAGGAAAAGTGTTTGCTCCAATGACAAACCTTTTCAGTCCCAATTATTAATCCTTATTTTATGTGACCTTTGGGGAATGAGAAATCGAATATATAGTGGGGAAAGGGTGGAGAGAAGCATAAATAAATTAGATTTTGTGCACTAAACATGGAATAGTATTCTGTATTTTTCATGCTGACATTTTGCAGGTATGCCATGATAATTTATAGTAAACAATGCTTTAGAGTAAATCTTTAAAGGAAATAGGAGAATGCTCTTTTTATTATAAAAATTCTCTAAAAAAGCTTAATGTGAAAGTTTTAGTCTGAAGATATATCTATTACTTCCAAGTAAAACTATATGTCATTCAACTGTAATGTTACATTATGACAATAAGAGAAACCATAACTCAGCCGAAATGACTCATGTTATTAACTATTGTGACTGGTATATAGCAAAGTTTATAGCAGACAATTGTGATTTAATGAAGAAATCACATGCTTGTATAAATGACTTCTTTGAGCAGAAGTACTAGAACAAAGCCCAAGAAAGAAACTTGAAATTGTTCAAGAAGGAATGCCACTCATATTCTGCAAATCTATGTAAGCAATTCCCCAAAAAATAAATCTCTGGGTCTATTGTATTGAGAGATGCACTGGTATAGATAAAGATGTGGATGATCAAATCTGGATAGAAACCTGTACACAAGGGAAGAACTTGTACATTGAACAAAGTACCTTCAATATTCCATGAAAGAAATACAAAAACAAAGAAATCCAGTCCCTTGATTATGTAAACATTATAGGGATATTGCGATATTGGCCAATGAAGATAAGACTGTTAAACTGTTAACATGATACATAGTGTTAGGCTGCATTAACAGAGGGATAGAATCACGATCATGTGAAGTGTTAATACACTTTATGATGATGGTAACACCACACTTGGGATACTGCATCCAGTTTTGGTCGCCACGATGTAAAAAAGATGCTGAGGCTCTAGACAGAGTATAGAGAAGAGCAACAAAGATGATTAGGGGACTGGAGGCCAAAACATATAAGGAACGATTGCTGGAATTGGGTATGTCTAGTTTAGTGAAGAGAAGGACGAGCAGTGTTCCAATATCTCAGGGGTTGCCACAAAGAAGAGGGAGTCAAGCTATTCTCCAAAGCACCTGAAGGCAAGACAAGAAGCAATGAATGGACACTAATCAAAGAGAGAAGCAACCTAGAACTAAGGAGAAATTTCCTGACAATGAGAACAATTAATCAGTGGAACAACCTGCCTCCAGAAGCTGTGAATGCTCCAACACTGGAAGTTTTTAAGAAGAAACTGGACAGCCATGTGTCTGAAATTGTATAGGGTTTCCTGCCTGAGCAGGGGGTTGGACTAGAAGACCTCCAAGGTCCCTTCCAACTCTAGGATGGTGATGGTGATGATGACGATGATGAATCCACAATATGTATTTTAATGTATATTGAGATAAATTAAAAGCCCTGATTCTGCTGGGGGTTGGATGTTACCAGATAAATTCTGGCATGTTGGAATACTGTATATGGTA
Source organism: Protobothrops mucrosquamatus (assembly GCF_001527695.2). Taxonomy (NCBI): domain Eukaryota; kingdom Metazoa; phylum Chordata; class Lepidosauria; order Squamata; family Viperidae; genus Protobothrops; species Protobothrops mucrosquamatus. Next base: position 124,752 of record NW_015388233.1, on the reverse strand, counting down.
TAACATATTGAGAACAAACCTGCTATTTCTATGCTCCTCTTAGTGGTAGGTTTTTTACTTGCAGGTTGATGGAACAACAAACTAATTTGCAAAATGTTTAGGCAAAAATAGACAAGTCTTTCTTCTTTATTATTATCATTATTAGATTGTTATCTTACCTTTCTGATAAATAATTCAAGATGGCCAGCATACCTAATATTCCATCTTCCTATTTTTCCCACACCAACAACCTTGTGAGGTGAGTTGGGTTGAAAAAGAATGACTGGTCCCAAGTCATCCAGCCAGCTTTTATGCCTAAGGTGAGTCTTGATCTCCTGGTTTCTACACTAGCATCTTAAACACAATTCTTTAGGCATGGATTATTGTACAGAATGAACACAAAATAAAAAAGCAAAGGATCTGAAATAGATGAAGGAGCAGAAACCAAAACAAAGTAAGAAACGGGTCACATTTCTGAAAATTCCTACTCATGCTTTCTGAGCATTTTGAGATATCACACTAAAGTTGCCTTTCATGTGAAGCATCAAAGCTTAAACCAATATCTTTCATGCATTAATTCGCAGAATCTCAGAGGCTTCTCCAGTTTCTAATCAATGGCTTTAGAGAATATAATATAAAAGGTACAGAACCTGCAAATAGTAAAAGAGCTAAAATAATGATTTTAACAAAACACTTCACCAATTTTACATTATCATCTGCTTGCAAAAATACAGATTTGGTCATGAATGGCATTTAAAAGCTACCCTGTAAATTAATTGTCATACTTGAAGTTCAAAAATATTACTAATGTCTCCATAACAACCGACTAACCTTCTTGTCTTCCTGCCTGCTACTGCATCTCATTTGGGCTATTATTTTGACATGTAAAGCCTGGCATGATGGTTTTAGCTTTAATAATCATACTGACATTTTTTATTTTCCATAGTTGTAGGACTTGGGAATCCATGAAACATTTTATGGACAGCACATGACCACAAATTGTGTCACAAAGAAAAGGATATGTTTTTAAGCACAAACTCAGCTTAAGATGACAGCTATCTCTTTCCTTAGTATTTCTTCACTTCATTCCCATATCCATGATTAGTGAAGAATACAAGTCATGGGATGACATAACATCCCTCTTCATTACTTTGGTGTAGGATGTGGTTTTAGGCACATTCTGCACGTCCAAGGATAAGAGGTACCTTACTACTAAAGAAGTAGTGCAAGATCAGAAGACATGGCGAGACCTGGCCCATAGAATCACCAAAACTCAGACACAACTGAACTGATAATATCAATATTGCTGCTAAATGGAATATATAACATGACTATGAAAGTCTGAAACATTAAGTTATGGGTCAAAAAAAGATATGCAAAACACTGTGTTTTGGTAAAGGTATATTCTAATGTTCCATAAAACAATCTATGTTTCTCTCAGTAAGTGCTGATCTACCTCTTCCAAATGGCTTGTCCTTTGTGGAAGTAAATCTTATGAAATACCATGAGATGTTCCAGTTCCAGAAGATAAACCACTCTCCAAACAGTAGGATCAGTGCATGTAGGGAAAAGAAAGAAAGGGAGGGAGGAAAGATGGGAGGAAGAAAGATGGAAGGAAGGATGAAAAAAACATTATTGAAAACTCCATGACCAAAAGATCGTGTATTTCACGCAACTAGTCAACAATCTTTTAAGATGTCAATCCTCCTGCCATCTCAGCTTTCTCAAATTATCACATGCTCTTATGTAGGAGTACCCATATGCATAGTTTAATGTAGGATTTAAATTATTTATTATTTGGAGAGAGATATTTGAAAGGCAAGTATCCCATTTGTATCCTGCTGTAAATATTTTTGCAATTCTTAGTAGACAATTGATAAATTCTTTATTGCAGTGGTTCTCAACCTTTTCTTTACCACAGACCCTCTTTAAATACTTTTTGGGGCCATGGATCATGGCCATGGACCCCCATGACTTAACTCAAGATTTAAATAATAAATTTATTCACAGACACCCTGTGACAACATCACAGTTGCCCAGGGGTCCGCGGACCACAGGTTGAGAACCACTGTTTTATTGTAAGGCATATATTTTCTTAAGGAGTCAAATGGAACTTTCATCAGATAAACTGTCTGTGAAATTACAATTATCAGTATGGCTTTCCTTTTAAAAGACATTAAAAGACTTATTTTGCAGGGTTTTAGAAGGAAAGTAGCTCTTGAATTGAGACGAACAAAGCCAGTTTGACTATCTGTATTCTTCTAGTTATAAGACTATTATGTTTCTGCCTTTGCTGCCAAAAGTTAAGCAAGAAACAATGATATAGTCCTAAAACCAAATACTAGTAGTAATACAATTATTATTTTTTGTTATCCCCCCCCCCAATACAAAATCTCTTGGGAAGAAAAGGATTTTTTAAAAACAGTGTAACTGCTCAAAATAGCAGAATGTCATTAGAAAAGATTATGTGATCATGCTGGCTTAATGCCTTGTGCTGAATAAGAAAGGCAACATGTTTACAAAATTGTTTTATGGTAGTGACGTACATCAGCATTTAGGGGGATATTGAAAACACTTAAAGTATAGAATTGTTATGCAATCCAGTATTTTATTTACTGGAACACAGACCTAGAGATGCTGATGCGGATGACTTAGGGTCAAATTGCCCTTTCTGAGAAATCTGTCCAAAATATCTACCTGATCAGGAATACTAAATATGTTTTTTTTGTAGACTTCTAATATTAAATTTTGATATACTCTTTCCAACAAGCTTTGCTCAACCTTCTACAATAGATGCATTTTACTGAAAATATTTGCAACATGACTACAGGAATTCTTTATTGCTGGGATATCCAGAGGAAGGATAAAAAGAATCACAACGAGGGCTGTGATTGTGTGGTCTCCTCTATGTATGCCATGCATGCGACACGTATAAAAAGGGACAGAGGTACAATGCCACCCTCTTAAACATCCCCCCCCTTGATAATCTTCTACTTTTTCTCCCTAAAAGAGAGTCAGTTTGGTCTAGTGTTGAAGGTTCTGGCTTAGAAACCAGGAGACTGTGAGTTTTAGCATGAAAGCTGGCTGGGTGACTTTGGGCTAATCCCTCTTTCTCATTTCAGCCCATCTCATAGGGCTGTTGCTGTTGTGGGGAAAAATAGAAGGAGGAAGGAGTATTAGGTATCTTCCCTGCTTTGAGTTATTTATAAAAATAATAGAGGTGGCTAAAAAAAGTCTATAAATAAATAAATAAATAAATAAATAAATAAATAAATAAATAAATAAATAAATAAATGAATGAATGAATGAATGAATGAATGAATGAATGAATGAATGAATGAATGAATGAATGAATGAATGAATGAATGAATAAAAATGTATGACATTTGGTCAAATGTCCTTGGTTTCCAGTAACTCTATGTTTTACAAAGTGCAGTTATGGGAAGTTGCAATATAAACCGCATCTTTTGCTCACAGGGTGAAAAAAACACTACCTAGATTTGTTCAAAACCTTTCTCCCCTTTTCACCGGACTCCCTTGCTCTTCCCTCCATACGCTTTCCGCTTTCCATTCTGTAAACAGAATAAATAGTTAAATAGTAGGAGAGGCCAAATCCAGACTAAAGGTTGAATTGTTACTCTCCTTGTTATGCTGCCAGGGGCGAGGAGTAGGGGGAAAGAAACCCCTCCTTGTATGCCAAAGGAGGATGTACCTGATTACTCCTTTACTCTTATGCCTTTTTGCATGCTGAGGAAGACAGGAGTGCCCTCTTCCTTCTTCCATCAGGATCAATTTATTCCATGATCATTTCCTAAGGTCAACCCCCCCCCAAAAAAACCCCTCTTCCTCTTTTTGCAGAGCAACCCAACATGTAAAATCCAGGTAGAATCTATTGAATGAGAGATTATGAGAATGGATCAGATTTCCAGAGCAGCAGACTGGAGATGTTTGTGTTAGATGGGGTCCATACCTTTGTTTTAGGTTACAGAATAAACTAACTTTCTCTCGGACCCAGGAAACTATAGACCAATCAGTTTAACATCAATACCTGGGAAGATCCTAGAAAAGATAATAAAAAAAAACAGATCTGCGAGCAACTAGAAGCAAACAAAGTTATAACTAGTAACCAGCACGGGTTTGTTAAAAACAGATCATGCCAAACCAATCTTATTTCATTCTTTAACAAAGTGACTAAACTAATAGACCAGCGAAGTACTGTGGACGTAGTATACTTAGACTTCAGTAAGGCATTTGATAAAGTAACCACAACCTCGTTAAACTAAAAAAAGGTGGAATAGACAACATTACCACCAGATGGATCTAGCTGGCTGACTACTCAACGAGTAGTCCTCAATGGCACTACATCCACATGGAGAGAAGTAAGCAGTGGGATACCACAAGGTTCCATCTTAGGCCCAGTACTCTTCAATATTTTCATCAATGACTTAGATGAGGGAATTGAAGGGGAACTCATCAAATTTGCAGATGACACCAAACTGGCAGGAGTAGCCAACACTCCAGAAAACAAACTCAGGATCCAAAAAGATCTTGACAAATTTGAACAATGGGCCCTATCCAACAAAATGAGTTTCAATGTGGAGAAAAGCAAAGTTTTACATTTAGGTAGGAAAAATCAAAGGTACAAGTACAGATTGGGTGAGACCTGGCTTAAAAACAGTAACTCTGAGAGGGACCTTGGAGTCCTAGTGGATGATCACTTGACCATGGGGCAGCAGTATGCAGCAGCAGCCAAAAAAGCTAATACAATCCTGGGTTGTATAAACAAAGGCATAGAATCAAGATCACGCAAAGTATTACCACTTTATAAAACTGTAGTAAGACCACATCTGGAATACTGCTGCCAATTTTTGTCACCATATCACAAAAAAGATGTTGATAGTTTGGAAAAAATTCAGAGAAGAGCAACTAAGATGATCAAAGGTCTGGAGACTAAAACATATGAAGAACGGCTGCAGGACTTGGGTTTGGCTAGTCTAAAGAAAAGAAGAAATAGGGGAGACATGATAGCAGTATTCCAGTATCTGAGGGGATGCCACAAAGAAGAGGGGGTCATGTTATTAACCAAAGCACCAGAGGGAAGGACAAAAAACAATGGTTGGAAACTGATCAAAGAGAGAAGCAACCTGGAATTAAGGAGAAACTTCTTGACAGTAAGGACAATTAACCAGTGGAATAGCTTGACCCCAGAAATTGTGGGTGCTCCATCACCAGAGATTTTTAAAAAGAGGCTAGACAGTCACTTGTCTGATATGGTATAGGTTCTCCTGCTCGAGCAGTGGGCTGGACTAGAAGGCCTCCAAGGTCCCTTCCAGCTCTATTCTATTCTAAATACAGGTAGTCCTCAGACTTACGACCATGATTGAGGCCAACATTTCTAACATTGCTAAGTGAGACATTCGTTAAATGAGTTTTGCCCCATTTTACAACCTTTCGTGTAACTGTTGTTAAGTAAATCACTTCCATTGTTAAGTTAGTAACATGGTTCTTAAGTGAATCTGGTTTTTCCATTGACTTTGCTAGTCAGAAAGTTGCAAGATGTGATCACATGACCCCGGGACACTGCAACCATCATAAATATGAACCAGTTGCCAAGCATCTGAATTTGTATCACATGACATGGGCATGCCACAATGGTAATAAGTGTGAAAAATGGCCATAAGTCACTTTTTTCAGTGCCTGTAACTTTGAACGGTCAGTAAATGAACTATGGTAAGTTAAGGACTACCTATATGAAGCTAACCCGAGCTACCTAAATACTCTTAATTATTAAGTGTCTAATGGAGATTGCAAGTCATCCAGGTCATGGTTGTCCCAAAGGTCTTTTTTTCAAGAGGCAACTGGACTTTCTTGTTTTTCTCTGAAGACATTTCGCTTCTTATTCAGTCAGAGCTGAAGAAGCTTCTTGGATGAGAAGTGAAACGTCTTCAAAGAAAAATAAGAAAGTCCAGTTGCCTCTTGAAAAAAACACCTTTGGGATGTCTTCATTCCTAAGCTCTCTTTTTTCTCTCTTTCATGATACCAGTTCAATTCAATTCAATTCAAGCACCACCTGATTCTAAGAGATTGTGGCAATTCAGCACAATACAGGACAAAGTCAAAAATACAGACAAGACAAAAAACTATGTAGTCTCTCCTCATCTAAATAGTTAAGGAGCACCATGCCTTGTCTCCTAATCAATAAGCAAGCTCTAGTCAGGTCCATAGTCAGAAGATATTTTTTCCTCTCTCTCTAGGACAGTGTTTCTCAACCTTGACAATTTTAAGGCATGTGGACTTCAACTCCCAGAATTCCACAGCCAGCAATGCTGGCTGTGGAATTCTGGGAGTTGGAGTCCACATGCCTTAAAATTGTCAAGGTTGAGAAACACTGCTCTAGGAAGTCACCTCCTTTCTTTTCTCAGGTGGAGCCTCCTTCTCTTTTATTTCCTTAACTTGAGGTTGCCTTCATCCAGTAGACTTAACATTATACTATCTGTGAGCCGCCCAGGCTCAGTTTAGAATCAGGCAGCGCCTACATTCAATTGAATAAATGCTATTTGCTTCAGGAAGGACCTGATTCAGTGTTCTATAAAGTAACCTGAATGAATTTCCACCAAGCAGAGGCTGTCCGAATTGATTCAGTATCAAAGTTCTGATTGAGACTTTTAAATAGCTGCAACTTAAAAAAAAAAATAGAAAGGATTTTTTTGCTAGAATGGGTTGACATAAACACCAAGGTAGAAGCTTTTTCTATCAACTTACAAAGAAATTGGGCAAGTACTTTCACATTATATGTGTTTATGTGCATGTGTGCTTATAGGAAAGAGCCCGTAACATGTTATTTGTTTTTGGAAAGAATGAAAAGATAAGACATTTGCGAAAATAAACGGTCCTTCTATGGAGATAAACCCTGCCTATTTAAAAAAAATATATTAGCATTTCACTGTTATAAGAAGCAAGCCACTTCTGTTCATCTCTGCTGTAAAGAACTCTTGGGGATTATATTTTTTGTTTATAAGGCTAATAACATTAAAGTATATTTTTCTTCGTACTGTACTGTGACTCATAAAGATAAATTAAATAGTAAGCTGAATCCTTTCATTTCTCTTCCATTCATCTATTTTTATGAATATCTCTGCTTCTCTCTTCTCTTCTCTTCCCTTTCTTCCTCTTGTCTTTTCATGCTGCATGCTGCTTTATGTGACTCATTGTTTGATGTGTGTTTTTTTTAATTCCTCACATGAGACTTTCCACAATTTTATCTTAGTTCCAAAGAAGAACTAGGATAAAATATTTAATTCATGCAGACTAAGCTGTATTTTGAGCCCCCAACTGAAGCTTTTTAAAGATTACTAGTAGGGCAAATAGTAAGATCACTGATGAGTAACCCGATGTTCTTTTCAGAAAAAAATGCAGTTAGATAATCGAAACAGACAGAAGTACAGGAAACAGGGAAATGTAAGGCATGCTAAGATTGTACGGATAGCATCAGAGTAGGGATGAAGGTACCAAATTGAAGAAAGTTGATTTAATATAAACAAAACACATCTCAATATTTGGGAAAGGCTATATCTGGGTGGGCCTGGCACATACCCATCTGCTATTCAGATTCTAAATCTTCATGGACAATATGAAACTCCTTCTTACAGCTGTTCATCTTTAAGCCAGACTTGAACTGAACCAATTACCAAAAAAGGCCCAGTCAAATAGAGACATGCATACCCTATGCAAAATTGAACTGGTAGCTCAGCAGTTGCTGTTGTTTGAATAACTGCCTTGTCTAGAAATATAAATAAATTACCCCATAAAAGAGGGTTGAACACATTATTAAAAACAAAAGAGATTTTTTTTCACCTGGTTCCTAGGTGGGTATATCATTATAAAGTATTAACAACCAGAATGAAAATTGAATAAATAGACAGCTTTATAGACAAGGCTACTTAAAAATGTAGTTAAACGAAAAAAGTACATACTGTGCATAATAAATGCCTTAACAATCCTGCTTAATTCCAAGGGGTGAAGCAAATATTGACTAATATCTCATGGGAAGAGAGATTGATTCTATTATGTATTTATTTATTTATTAGTTTTGTATGCTGCCCAAATATTATCTAATACCATGGAAATTCTTGAAAGAGAAATTAATTCTATCATTCATTCATTCATTCATTCATTCATTCATTCATTCATTCATTCATTCATTCATTCATTCATATTTTTATAGATTTATATAGCACCCATCTTAAGCACAACTCTGAGTGGCTTACAACAACAATGAAGCCAGTAATTGTAAAATTATAAACCATAAAACCATAAATTATAAAACAAACCTCTGGCATCTCAATCTTCTCTTTAGGACATGCCACAACCAGCTCCAGATATCCCCCCTCTATCTCAGTGCCTGGATGAAAAGCCAGATCTTGGTGGTCTTCTTTAAGGCTTGGGGGCCTACCAAATCAACAGGTGGAGGATGTTCCATGAGGTAGGAGCTGCCATGGAAAAGCTACACGTCTGAAGTCCCACTATCCTACCTGAGGCAAGCTCCAAGTCATGTCTCCCCTATCTCAGGGCTTTTCAACCAGTGGTACGGGTACTACCTGTTGTACATTGGCACCTGGCAGGTGGTACGCGACCATCCTAGAAAAGTAGCTGGGGAGGGGAATGAGCTGAACCGGTGGCAGCACTGCACAAGCCTGAGTGAGAGATGGCTGGAGCTGCAGGGCTGTCAGGGCTCAGTGGAAGCGCCAGGATCAGCGCCAGGCTCCAGCTGGAGCTCGGCGCTGATCCTGGTGCTTCTGCTGAGGCCAGAAGAAGCGCCGATCAGCTGGAATGTTGCAGCATCTCCAGGGTCTTGTGATTTACATTCAGATGCTTGGCAACTGATTCATATTTGTGATGGTCACAGTGTCCCAGGATCATGTGAAGTGACCAAAACCTGCTGCAACCACCCAGCAGACGGGGGGAATAAAAACCAAACACCCCCCACCCCACCCCCACTGCCAATCCTCAACAGAAATGCTCACAACAATGAAAACCTCAGACAGGAGGAAGAGCGCGGCCGGGTGGGCAGGCAGGTGTCTTGCTCGGCTGTGGCTTGGGGGGCACTTTTTTCAGTGCCATTGTAACTTTGAACAGTCACTAAGCGAACTGTTGTAAGTCGAGGACTACCTGTACTTTATCACTTTTTTTCCTTTTTTTGTTTTTGGTCATCATGTTTTTGACACCTTGCTAGGCGACTGGTGGTACTCGGATATTGCCATATCCTAAAAGTGGTACAATGGGTGAAAAGGTTGAAAAGCCCTGCCCTATCTCATCTGGTAGGACAGGTAGATACTCTCTTGGAAAGGTAGCCCTGCAGCTAATCAATATTAGAACTATCCAATGCTTGATACAAATCCTTGAGCATTATGTGGCTCTGTATTAACTTCACACATGATTTCTGATTGCTTTATGGTAGAATAGCTTTGTGCCCATCAAATGTGGAAGACTCGGCTCACAATCCCAAGCACTTACTGGCAGCAGTCATGCTGACTGGGAGTTGTAATAAACAAATACACAATAGTGGGCCATCACTTCAAGAAATTCAGTTGGAGCTATTGTCAAACCTGCAATGGTTGTGGGAGACCGGAAAATATTTTTCTATTCTTTTCCCTGTAGCCTACAAAAGAATTGTTCCAAAGCTAGCAGTTTAGAAGAAAGGGAAGAAGAGACATGTGAACCTTAACAGGAAAAATCTGAAAATTTTAAATTGGTTTTCAAAAGCCTCAAATGAAAACCATCATTCCTTTTTACATGCCATTGGGGGGGGGGGTTGCTTGATCTCATCAAAACACAATAGCGTCCATTGCTTTCTAACCTCAGATCCCATTTCAAATTAATGGGAAAAGTTTCATATTAATTCTTGCTGGAAGACTAAATTAGATCTTATTAAACTCTGAGAAACTGTTTCCCATAAGTCCTCCAATATATAAAAAAACACTAATGACTTCCATATTTCAGCCTGAATATGCCAATAATTCACTTCCATTCTAAAGAAATGAGATCTGTAATTGCAGGACGATACTTCACTAATTGCAACCCAGGTATCTTCAGTTGCCAAATAAAGCTTGCTAGAGCATGAACAAGCCCATGGGATTATAGTCAATTAGAGCTTTCTTGTTCACTGCTGTCATATCCTATCTTGACAGGCAGAAGCAATAATGGAGTGATGTCAGTTTTGAGCAATTAAAAATGTGAAGCTGTAGGAAGTTCTCTTGGGTTGTTCACCATAAACGTGACAGAAACAATTACCAGTTTTTATGACCATTGCACAGCCTCTTTGCTTATGTGCATGTGTTTTATTTGAATTGAAATGATATTGGTGCAGAAAAAGGGAGGTACAAAAATGACTGAGGACAAATTTGCAATATTTGTGACATGGTGAGGGGATGGTTGGTTTTGTTTGTTTGTTTGATAAAGAATCAGCAAAATTCAAGAATCTCTCTTCCTGAAAATTTTTGAAGTTGATTTCAGCTGCTATATTACAAAGCAGGTTCATAAAACAGTGATTTGATAATAATATCTCTGTATTTCCATCAGTTCATGTTGGTTTAATGGTTCATGAAACCCTGCAGTTAAATTACCACATGAATTGTTGACATACTTTGATATTATCAAATACATTTCCTAAACCTATCTTCTTTTTGTTTATACCTGTGGCTAATTCCCCAATTTAACCATTCACTTAGATGAGTTGCTGTACTAGTCGGTTGCAGGAAAACAACAACAAAAACTTGTCACATCTTAAAGGCTAACAAATTGATTATGGCAGAAACATATAACAGACACTAGTTCATGAAACCTTCAGCTATAATAAATATGTCAGTCTTCAAGCTGCCTCAAGATTCATTGTTATTTCATTAATACTCTCCCTGCCTCCGTTTATTTCCCATAATACTCACTATTTTATGGATGATTCTTTACCATTGAAAACCTGTAGCACTTTTAAGGAAAAGCATCCACATGGTTTTCCAGTATTCTGAGCATTATTCTGATTTCGTTGCTTCCCTCTTCCAAGTCTATACAGTATATGGGATAATTTATAGAAATATATTCTATAAGGATTTATGAGACATTTGTTTAATGAGCATATTTTAAAAATAAGCTAGAGATAAGTGAAGTGCAAACACATTTCCATGAGATGTGTGCCTGAATTCTCAAACAGTTTAATGAGTCACTGTGGGACTATAATACTTTTATCTTTCACATTATATGAAGAACAAGGGTTGCATCCATCAGATTCCCTGATGTACACGAACAGAGCACATATCTGACAATTTCTATATTGTACACTGGAGGGAAAATTACAGTTTGAGAATCAGTAAGATATTGGACATTCTTACATTTTCCCCTTTCACAAATCTAAGTGGGAGTTTTATTATTTATTTATTAGATTTTTATCCTGCTTTTATTACTACACAAGTAACTGAAGATGGGGGAGATACATTATACTCCTTTTTCCTCCTACTTTCCCCACAACAATCCTGTGAGGTGGGCTGGGCTGAGAGAGCGACTGGCCCAAAGTCATCAAGCCTGCTTTCTTGCCTGAGATGGAACTAGAATTCACAGTCTCCTGGTTTCTAGGCCCACATTTTCACCAGTACATTAAAATGGCTATATAAAAATGATAGAATCCTAACAGGTGTGATTTATGGCTGTTTTCGTACTTATGCAGTATCTCCAAGGTCATGTAATCAACATTCAGGTGCTTGACAACTGGCATGTATTTATGACAGTTGTACTGTCCTGGGGTCATGTGACCACCATTGGTAACCTTCCCAGCTGGCTTTTGACAAGCAAAGACAATGGGGGAAGCCAGATTCGTTTAACAACCACATGATTCACTTAACAACTGTATCAAAAAGTTGGCAAATTGGTCACAACGGATTTAACAACTCTCTTGTTTAGCAATGGAAATTTTAGGCTCCATTGTGCTTGTTAGGTGAGACCTAGTGGTATTTGATTTAGTCTTGGAGAGCTGGAATGGCCTTCTGCTGTCTGAGACATTCAACTCAAATAAGCACCCAAGAGCTGTAAAATGTTCACAAGTTCTGGAGACCAGGAAACTCTCTGTTAACATATCTTGCAGGTGCAATGAAACATTACTAGGAATCCTGCCAAAGAAGTGTTTAAACGTAGAAGAGTAGAAGGAAATAGTGGAAGGGAAATATACTGTATAAAGTTCTTGTGTAGACCTTCCAGTGACAAAAACGGCTGTGTCTTAAAAGCTTCCCTTTTAAGCAGCCGAGTTCTATGCTGCTTAATCCATATGTCACCAGGCAGAAGTCAGCTTCTTGTGCTTCCCAAGTCCCTCTCTAAATTCTGTGGTCACATTTCTCAAAACTGGCAGTGGCCTTTTGAGGTGGAAAAATACATCCTTGTAATGAAAATCCTCAAACTAGCTTGACTTAACAGACAGAGCAAGAGAAATCCTAAAACAGTGATGGCGAACCTTTTAGGGACTGAGTGCCCAAACTGCAACCCAACACCCACTTATGCATCGTCGTGTGCCGGGTGGGTGTGGCCCATTGGCTGGGTGTGGCCAATTGGGTGGGCGTGGCTGCGGTGGTAATGGCAGACTGGATGGGACTAAAAAGTTCAATCAATCAATTCCAATCCTGCAAGATCTTTTTTTTTCCCCGAGAAGTTGAAATTGACTGATTGAACCTTTTTTTTTTTTTTTTTTGCACACGGCGGAGGAGGCCTAAAGCAAAAGGTTTTATAAAACCCAGCTGAAGGCCTAGGACTGGGGTGACGGCGCGTGTGCCCATAGAGAGGGCTCTGAGTGCCGCCTCTGGCACCCGTGCCATAGGTTCGCCACCACTGTCCTAAAACATGAATCTGTGTTATCCTGAAGCCCAATGCAGCCTTTCTCATCCAAAGTATTTATTACGGCCCTAGGATTAAAAGGTTTGTGCAGTAGAGCTACAGGATAATGGAATACTGTACAGTCTACAGTATATTTAGTATAAAGTGTAGTTATTAAGAATTAAATCCCCACTCAGTTCAATCAGATTTATTCCCCATTAAGTCTACATCACATTCCAGCCAAGGTCTATGAGCACCACTGCTTTTACTTTCTTGCATTAAACAAATGTGTTCTCAGCATAAGCATAGTAGCTCAAAGTTTAATAGCAAGTGAGGATTTTAAAAAAAGAGAGAAAGAACCCAAAACTGTCATTACAATGCAGCATATCAAACCAGCCATTTGCTTCAGGAGAGATGAAAAAACCCCAACCTACTTTGCATTGTTATAAATGCATGTAATTTATTTTAATTTGTGGACCTGAAATTTATTTTAGTGGGGATCATTGATTCAGATCACAAATCCAACATTCTTATAAAAACAAGCACATCTTCAGTTGTTTCAAATTCAATTTCATGCAGCACAAAGTTGTCTTGTCTCCAATTAGCATCCAATTGTGAAGTGTCAATCATTCTGAGTTATCATTTTGGGCAGTAGTTTTCATATGTCATCAAAGCTCATTATTTAGAACACCCTTAATCAGTGTCATCATCTGCTTTTATGATTTATGATGGTTAAACAGATATATGAGCTTAGTAGAAGTATAACTAGTCTATATAATATATTGCAATGTGATAGTATTTAGCATATTTTTTAAAAAAAATCAGTAATGATAGGATTTATTGCTAAAGACAATACATAACTGAGCATGTCCTAGACATCCTTGATTATTAAATTATTAATGTAATATTAATTAAAGTAATATTTAATTATTAATGCAACAGGGAGTGTTTCATTAAAGAAAGGTCATGTCTGCTTAATGAGGTTTATTTTCTCTGATGTGTGAAAAATATACAACTTCAGCCTCATTTTTTTGAAAAAAGCAATACTTCAAATAAACGGAAAAGTGTGTAAGTAGATGAAATTTGACAAATCCAATAATTACAAACAGCATCCTATATAGAAAATTCACACAGTGAGAAATAAAAGACTCACACAGGAGTGGCACAGTCACTGTATATCCGTCTGCTGGAGAATCATATTTTTTTTTTATTCCCCTATGCACAGCTGAATAGAAAGGGGGCGGGGTTTGCTTGCATTTGGCTTCCACTTTTTGCCTGCCACTCAGAGGATGATGGCTTCCTTTTGGCTGAATGCCATGCACTTGGTTTCAGTGAACTTTGGTTCTAGATGGTCCCAGAGGTGCCAGTGGGTGAGCATAACTAATATTACCATCGTTGTGGTATGGTACAGTTCAATAAATGTAATGGATGGATTCCTTATGGGTTTTTTTGTTTTGTTTTGTTCTCTCTTCTTTAACATTCTTTGTTGTTCGTTCGTGGATCTAAAAACAGAACAGTGTGGCTAAGACTCAGAAGCAATATTATGGGGGCAATATTCCATGTTATGTGAACCGGTTTTCACTAGGCCATTAAGCTTGGCCAATGTTACCTGTGTTCCAGTATTGCTGTTGCTGAAACTTTCTCAAACAAAATTCTCTGGGTGCATGATATCTTAAACTTTAAACAATAAAAATGTAAAGAAACAATAAAAAATAGAATACATTTAATAAATCTCTGTATACATAGAAGTTAGAAATATGAATTCTCAGTGGTCTTCAGAAGGAATATTCTATTCATTAATCATAAAAATCCATCCTGTTTATTCAAAAGAGACTACAATGAACATCTGAGCTACAGATGACCACCTTTATCCACCAATGCCACATCTCCATTCATTGATGCCAGAGCCTGTATCTAGTTCTTTGTGGAATAAATACAAGGGTGCTTGATAAAAATGACCTACAATAAAATGTTTCCTTGCTTAAGGTTTCAGCCAGCCATGCATTCAAATCTAAGGGGTTTCTATTCTATTCTTTTCTATCCAGCCCATTTTCCATTTCCAATCCAAAGTAGATTTTGAATGGCCACAAAGCATGTCCATGCCTCACTTCTTTCTGTTAGGTTGTGTACCTCAGCTTTTGAGGAATGTTATTCTTATAGATTACAGGATACTTCCAAGTCTGCTGACATCATCCTGGCTTGACTCCATAACTCAATAGTAACATAACTTTGCTATCAGAGGCAGTAATTCAAAAACAGAAAACCCTAAATATTCCCTATTAGCAGAAATATGTTGCAATCTACATCATTGATTCTCAGCCTTTCAATCCAAGTTCCCATACCTAAACTATGGTTCTTAGATAGCAATGCTCCAATGAAATTGAAGCTTAAATTGTAATTGCAAGTGTACTTATGACGGTAGCTGTTAATACCTAAAATATGTCTACTGTACATAGTGAACAAGAAGTCATTTTGTGGAAAAGGGTCTCATCATTGTTGACAAATTTTCTTTGCCTCAAATCTTGTATGTTTCTTGTTGCCTTTGATGGCTGCTGAAACTCCAATCCGATATGTTATATTTTCTTTCAGTGTTGCTCACATGTGCAGATATTGACAGCTGCTTTCAATTGGAAGTGAATGGGACAGATGTTAACTTCTGCTGAAGTTGAGTTCTGATGAAATCTAGTGACCCTTTTGTTATTTGAGTAATAAAGCATTCTGGTTATTCCATATTTGAAGATAAATTTGAAATAGAAGTTTCTTTCCTTCTACATGACTGCATTATTCTTCCTAATGGTTGATTGTCAAAGAGAAGCACTTCACATATAATAGTTGGAATCTAGAGCATTCTAGATTTTATTTTATTTTTCCCCAAAAAATGAGAAGGGGACTTTAATTTACTTAGTCTAACTTACAATTATTGCTTATCTATCAATTATTTATATATTTAAATACCCGCTAGAAATTCCTTTCTATATCTAGGATAGACCAAATGCCATTAGAGAAAGTTTCAACTACCATCTAATATGACTGCTGAATTACTTTTTCATACATGTTACTTACTTTCATACATGTTACTTACTTTCAACTACCATCTAATATGACTGCTGAATTTCTTTTTCATACATGTTTTCCATTTGGAGATATTCTATTGGCAAGAGTGAAAAGGACAGTCTTTTAAACTTTTATGTGATTGCTATACCTCCAATATTTTATATCTCCACAATCATTTACAGTTCCCTGTGATCATCTTCTGCTAACTTCAAAACATTGAGAGCTCATGTGCTCACACTCTTTCTCTAACTGATAGGAGAGTGCAAAGAGCAAAGAGTGCAAAGTGCAAAGAGTGCAAAGAGCATCATCCAATGGTCCAACCGTTTGCTACCACATTTCTTCACTACACACCAAAAGGGAATACAATTAGTGGCCTTCCCAGTATGTGTGCATTTATCTGGTGGTTTGGAGAAACAAACAAAAGCAACAACAACAAAATAAAATCATAGGTTGCTGAATGGGAAAGCTATGTGGGGAAGTCCAGTGTCAAACAGGTAAAGCAGTGATGGCGAACCTTTTAGAGACCGAGTGCCCAAACCGCAACCCAAAATCCACTTATGTATCATCAGGTGCAAGTGGGCATGGCCTATTGGGAGGGCATGGCCAATTGGGTGGGTGTGGCCCATTGGGTGGGCATGGCTGCGGTGGTAACGGCAGACTGGGTGGGACTAAAAAGTTCAATCAATCAATTCCAACTTTGCAAGATCTTTTTTTTTCCCGCGAGAAGTTGAAATTGATTGATTGATTGAACCTTTTTGTTTTCACATGGCGGAGGCCTAAAGCTGAAGGCCTAGGACTGGGGTGACGGCGCGCGTGCCCACGCGTGCCATAGGTTCGCTATCACGGAGGTAAAGGAAGCCTTGATATTTTCTAAAAGCTTTCAGTTACCTGCAACCATTACTCTTTTGCATGAAAAAGCACCTGTTGTGTTGAGATGGGAAAATGCTAGCATGGCTTGGGGTCAGGAGCACTGGCTAACAAAATACACTATAGTACATACAAGGTCTATTAAGTTGTATCACTTCAGAGGAAAATATTACGCTAGCTATGGTTCCAATAAATCATAGCAAAGTCAGAAATACATGGCTCACCTTCCCAAAATATCAGATGGGAATAATTCTGAAGTAGTTATAATCAGTGGTGGGATTCAGCCAGTTTGCACCACTTGGGCAGAACCGGTAGCTAATTTTTTGTTGCCCAGGCCCAGAATGGACTTCCGGAAGCAGCATCCACACAGAGAACCGGTTGTTCACATATTTGAATCCCACCACTGGTTATAATTGGTGTGAAAGTACAGTTCTTTAGGACTGATCTTTTTTGCAGTGATTATTCTCAAATACTAGAATCTTGTATCTTTATTTAGAAAACTGCTTGGGACACAGGGATCATTTCACCCAGTTTTCCCTAATCAAATCTACTTTCAATGTGTTCCAGTTAGAATTTTCAAAATTCCCTGCTAGCAAGGCACTTTTCATAGATATTAGCAAATGTACATCACAATGTCCAAAGAACAAATGTATGAACCTTAGGTTTTACTTTTAATTATTGTGGTACAATCTAGTGTTCTGTGCCACTAGAGTAATCTCTTTGCTTTGATTGATTAAAATGATTACTCCTGGAATGCTGTTCCATTTCAGATATTTTCTGTCTTAACCCTTGAGTTTTTGTTCTCGCAGATAGAACTTTAGCATATAACAAATTATACAACACATAACACGACTGTAATCTTGAATTTCTCCCCTGCCATCTCTATGGTTGATAGAGATCATCACCTATTTATGCTCTCTGCCATGTCCAGAGTTTAAATGCATTTCTGAATGTGTTCCACATGGGGAGTTGCTGCACCATTTGCCTTCTAGGGAAAATGTTCTTTTTTGCCATGCTCGGATGATGCTGTGTTGAAAACCATCTGAACTCCCACATTCGAGCTGTTTACAGAACGCACCTCTGTAATTGCATCACTCTGCAATCTTCCACTAATGTGAATGTCTGCACATGGTCTTTCTAAGTACCAACAATATGCGTTAGGGTGACTATTCAAAGAACCCTTCGGGCTCCCCTTAGCAGGCTCAGATTTGGCTGAAGCTCCCCAGAAATTTGACATGGCACAGCTAGGAATTAATCTTGGTTGTAATACTGGAACTAGGCCATGTTTAACAGTTGATTGCCCCTGAAAAAGGTTTTACAAGCAATATTAGCTTCTGCACACTGTGCTTCTTTGCTCTTTTGTGCCTTAGAAATTGGTTCCTTAAATCCCTTATTTTTATTTATTCATTCAATTTCTATAGCCGCCCAATGCAACTAAGCGATTATTTCCTAAGATACATTTCATTTTCATTTTTTGGGGGGGGGCTATGTTTTCTTCTCTTCACATTTCAGCATGACTTCCAATACCTCATGGAAGACTTTGCTCTTTTTAATGGCTTGATCTAACCCAATAAACATATAAATCACTAAAGCAAGGTCTTACTCACTTACAAAAGGCTGACTCTCACATCTCTTAATTGCGTCAGTGGCCTTGTACCCACTTTTATATGTCCTTCAAGAATATTATGAAGAACTGCCCTCTGAGTAATCTGCAGTCAAAACTTCTGCAGAGATAGCTGTCTTTGTAAAATAAACCTGCACATTTTTCTGCCCACTCAAGGACTGGAGAATAGCAACTTTATGTGGCCATCTAACTGTACCATGAGCTGGAAACCTTTTGTGTTTACCTATATCCTTTCTGAATTGTGGGCCCCATTTCCTCTCTGCTTCTGATGTGGTTGTTTTAAATATTCTCTAGGCTTCCCAAGAAATTTGAAATTGTTGACTCCCTGCTTCCATTTGCTTTCGACTAATATCTGCACTTCTGAAAAAGCTCTTCTTTTTCATGTTCTTTGACAGCCAAAACTTCAAAACAAAACCCAGTCTTAATTACAGAGTTAAAAATTACAGAGTTAAAAAAAGAACCAAAAGCAAAGAAGAAATAAAAAGATAGATGTGTGTGTGTGTGTGTGTGCGCGCGCACGCGCATTTACAGATAATTTTGTATATATATGGTCTGGAGGAAAAATACAAACATTTAAAATTCATATTCAGTATTTCAATCCAGAGTGACATTTGTCTAGATCTATCAGTTAAGAAAAGCAGTCACCAGATTTGAATAAACTTACCATTCCGCGATAGTTTTCTTTGTTCTATTAATTTTTCAGTCAAAGCAATTTCCCACATTTTTCAAACCTGTTGATTCAATGCAATACAGGTAGTCCTTGGCTTATAACTGGTTGCTTGGGGACTGTTCCAAATTGCAACGGACCCAGAAAATTTTTTGGAGTTCTCACTTCTGCCCCGCCCCCATCAGATATCACATGAAGGATATCTGGCAACTGTTCAGCATTTATGGCAATTTGCAGTGACCTGTGGTTATATGACTGTAACGTATGACATTTTTGCTGGGCCTCAATTACAATCGTAACTTGAGGACTAGCTATATATTGATTTTGCTTTCTGTATTTTGCAAAAGCAAACCTGGTAACTCAATTGAATCAATTTCTTAAATTCCATCATTGTTTATATTTTATGAAATAACCAATCTCAGGATCCACTATGAAAGTTAACATGGCCAGTGTTGTGAATGTACAGGTTCCAAATTCTGACATTTGCTGTCAGTCAACCTCAAGCCAGACTGTCTGCATCTATGAGTGAAGTGTAGCTCTTACAATCCAATCCAATCAAAATAGAGCTGGAAGGGACCTTGGAGGTCTTCTAGTCCAGCCCCCTGCTCAACCAGGAAACTCTACACCATTTCAGACAGGTGGCTGTCCAGTCTCTTCTTAAAAAAACTCTACTGATGAAGCACCCACAACGTCTGAAGGCAAGCTGTTCCACTGGTTAATTGTCCATACTGTTAGGAAGTTTCTCCTTAATTCCAGGTTGCTTCTCTCCTTGATTAGTTTCCATCCATTGTTTCTTGTCCTGCCTTCTGGTGCTTTGGAAAATAAATTACCCATATACTGAGCCAGATTCTTCCAACCTCTTCCTCTTCTTGAGGTAAAAAGCATTCTGTTCTTTTAAGAAGAAGGCATAGTTGAACTGAGAAAAAAACAGTCTGTCCAATTAGACTCTCTCATTGGGAGAATCACTTAGACTTTTCTCATGGTGAAAGATCTATATCGGAAGGAGATGGCAAAATTGACTACCTTGATTAGAGATAAATAATTTAATTAAATTTCTTGTGACTTGGAAACCACTCTTAGATTTCTTACAAGACAAAGAGAAAAATCAACTTTTGACTTTGCATTTTGAGGATTAGATTTTATTTGACCAGAGAAATATTGTGGCTTTATAATTATACGATTATTCATAATTTACAACATATTATATGTTACACTGAAATTAAGACAAGAATACATTATGAATATTGTTTTTCTAGAATGCTGAGTATTAGTATCTTGTGGTATTTTAAATACTGATACTATTCATTTAAACTTAGAGAAAAGTCAGAGGTAACTATTTTTATATACAGTATCTATTTGATGTTGTTGGTTTTTTTGCTCACTTTTTAGCTTGGTTAGTTCACTTTAGGAGCCGTGGTGGCACAGTGTTTAGAATGCAGTATTGCAGGCTAATTCTGCCGACTGCCTGGAGTTCAATTCTGACTGGCTCAGGGTTGACTCAGCCTTCCATTCTTCTGAGGTTGGTAAAAAGAGGAGCCAGATTGTTGGGGCGGGGGGGACAATATGCTGACATTTGTAAACTGCTTAGAGTGCTGTATGAAGTGGTGTATTAGTAAATGCTATTGCTATTGCTATTGTTCTATTATTCCCTTTCCATTTTGTCTGATTTGGAAATTTAATAAATATATTTTAAAATAATCATTTCTTTAAAAAAAGGAAGAGCAACTTGCAGTTACAGAGCCACAACTACATAATTTTTTTTTCCCACAGCAAGCCCTCCATTGTTAAACTGAACCTAGATCAGTAAGGCAAGAATGGTGAAGTAAGAACTATTAGTCATGAAAAAACTGTGAGTGCACTAGCCCTCATTTCCATAGCTGTAATGTATTTACCTTAATTCGTTCAATAAGCTCAGTAATTTCAATTAAAAGCCATCTCAAAACAGACTTCTGGTAGGTTCAGGAATTACTGACTCACAGAACACTTTGTAGCCCAAGAACATATTTAGAGGGTAATGATTTAATTGATAGTTGAGTATGGAGGCAAAATCTACATACACATTCTTCATTTCCTTAATTATATCTTTTCAGCAGGACTTGCAAGCTCTTATTAATTGGGCTTCAGACTGTAATTGTACAAGTGATGGCATTTTAGGCGACATGCAAAGTCGGCCCATGCTGGTTGCCCTGGAATGTATATACAAAACACAAAAATGTGTTGCTAGAAAAAAGAATCCAAGCATTTAAGTCACAGGAAAGGAAAAACACATTGCCCATAAGCAACTCCAGGCACTCCAAGGTTTTCATCACCAATATTCAAAACCCCAGAGTTCAAAAGCATGCAATTTTTAAAATTCTCTTTTGCCCCCCTGAATAATGAAAAAAAAAGTTATAAGCCTTCTAAGATTAGCTTTAACACCTAAAGAAGTTTATTTAAATGTTTAATCAGCCGGCGGGGGAAAGTATTGAATAAGCAGAGAGTGGCCCTCCTCTCTCTAAGCAACCTTGAGATCGACAAGCTGAATGGTATCCAAACTAATAAAAATGAACAGTGGCCAAGTCTGAGGCAAGTCAAAATAGATTTGATACATTTTGTCTTCAAAGTACAATGCAAATTGTTCATTGTACAGCACTAATTATTCTGTCACCTTATATGTCACAAAATACAGAGCAGCAACACCAAGCTCTTAAGTACCGTGTTTCCCGAAAATGAGACCAGGACTTATATTAATTTTTGCTCCAAAAGATGCATTAGGGCTTATTTTCCAATTAGATCTTATTTTGGGGGAAATACGGTACTAAATGTATCTATCTGGTTGACAATCTTAACTGGGGTTTATTTTGGGGGTGGGGCTTATATTACGAGCCTTCTGAAAAATCATGCTAGGACTTATTTTCTGGTTGGGTCTTATTTTCAGGGAAACACGGTATTGGTGCAGTATAGTTAAGCAATCAAGCCTGCTTCCATTTCCATGGAGCATAAGTCCAGACAGACTGCCAAATGTGATCTATCTTGAGACTTTTTCCATTTGCACCTCAGCTGATGTCCCTTTCATCGTATCACTCTCTAGTAAACCACAGGACAAGTTTTGTCTTGTCTGTATTTTTGATTTTGTCCTATATTGTGAATTGCCCAGAGTCAGCTTGGAATCAGGTGGTGGTTGAATTGAATTGAACTGGTATCATGAAAGAAAAAAGAGTGCTTAGGAATTAAGAGTACTAAAATAACTCAGGTTAGCTTCACACACGTGGATCTCGGCAGGCAACACTTCATTTAGCGAGCATTCAAAGTTACAGTGGCACTGAAAGGAAGTGACCCATGATCTGTTTTCACACTTGTAACTTTTGCAGCATCTTCATGTTCACGTGATCAAAATTCAAGCGCTTGGCAACTGACTCATATTTACGACGGTTGCCGTGTCCTCGGTCATGTGATCACCTTTTGCGACCTTTTGACAAGCAAAGTCAATGGCGAAGCCAGATTCACTTAACAATTGTGTTACTAATTTAACAACTATGGCAAGGAAGGTCATAAAATGGGGCAAAATCACTTAACAACTGTCTTGCTTAGCAACAGAAATGTTGGGCTCAATTGTGATCATAAGTCGAGGACTACCTGTATTGCACTATTTAGCCAGGGAATCAACATTATCACCAGTGCTATCAAGATGCATTTAGGAAGCATCTATAGAACTTCCAGCCTAAGCAGGACCCAGTGATTTACTGCAGTGTGTCCAGGGTCATCATGGAAGACATGAATTCCTAACTGGCCAATCTCAGTAATAGAGATTATTAGGTAGCAAGGTGGCTTGTTCACTAAAAATCCCTAACTTACCCTGGCCGATAATATAATAAGTACTCAAAATTGGCTGGATGGAACATCTGATCAGACAGCTGAAATTTCTGTAGACCATAGTTACTCAACCTCACCATCTCTAATTCTAGTCTATTAGAATAGCATAACTTAGTGGATAAAACCTGGAGAGGTGACTCCCACTCCAGCCTATTGTGATGAACTGGACTGCGGTCACTATCATTTGTTTTCAGGAAATAAAATGAGGAGAGGAAGCTGTGGAGTCAACATGGCACTTAGAAGCATTCTTGAAAATAAAATTGAAGGTACAGGATTCAGCTTGTCCTTTTTTTTTTTAAAAAAAGAAAAGAATCTTAGCTTGACAAATTCTAAGGGAAACAACTGTAAGCATGGTGTCATATCTATCTATCTATCTATCTATCTATCTATCTATCTATCTATCTATCTATCTATCTATCTATCTATCTATCTATCTATCTATCTATCTATCTATCTATCTACCTACCTACCTACCTACCTACCTACCTACCCACCCTAAATGTTTTATGCCGGACAGAAAAACATCCTTATTTTGAGAAAACCCTAAAGGATTAGTATCTTTTTTCTGGATTTATATGACAGTTCTCCATCGCTGACTTAGAATCCTTAAAAATATGCATTTAGGTTGTACTTAACAAGTGATATATGGATGCCTATACATGCCGCAAATCACATTTTGTTGTTCAAATTTGGATTTCTACAGATTTCTACAATACATAACTGATAAATCCTATCAAACCTAAAGACACAGATGCCTTATATAGCCAGGATATCTTTCTAATCTGTTATTTGTCTATTAGCTAGAAGAAAAACACAGAGGCTGACTATTGAACAGCTTATGTAAAACTTCCACCATAAGTGTCTATGGAGATTCTCAGTCATCCAAGTCATGGTTGTCCCAAATGTGCTTTTTCAAGAAGCAACTGGACTGGATGGGGGGGGGGGGGAAATGGAAGGATTTATATTCCTTGCAGACAGAAAGAATCGAAATGACCAGCTGTCTGCAAGGAATATACATCCTTCAATTCCCCACCATCCAGTCAGAGCTGAAGAAACCTCTTGGATGAGAAGCGAAATGTCTTAAAAGAAAAACAAGAAAGTCCAGTTGCCTCTTGGAAAATTCCACTATAAGTAAAATCATCTGACCTTGATTTCATCTTTTGAAACCAGTGGAACGTTCTTAGATTTATAAACACACTTCTAGTTGCAAAATATTAGAAGTTTCCAACTTTTGTCATTTAAATTAAAGTCTGTGACCTTCTCAGTGACTCTTTGAATGAAACGGAGGCTTGTGGTTTAATTAAATTGAAAATGGCAAACACTTCTATATATAGTCTCTAGATTATAGATCACTATGTTAAAAGGGCAAATCAGGAAAAAGACTGAGACAGAAGAGATTCTAAATGTTTCCTGAAATTCAATTTTTTCCTTCACGAAGCTATGGACAAAATAGTTTGACATGCATTTCTTGCATAACTCGAAGTAAGAAGCCAAACACAGCTATAATTAATAGTTTACAAGATGCTTGATCATCTTATTTTTGCATTCTTAGGAAGATGGCAAGACCAACAGATAAATACCTTAATAGGGATTTTTAGTAGATGGACATTGCATTAGTTTGATGGAGCTATAAAATTCACATAGTTGATTAGTTGCACTCAATGTACTGGTTCACTGGAAGCCATTGTGCTGGAGTATTGGATGGCTGACCACGATAGGAAAGACCTAGTTTCTAATACCTACTTTGCTTCCGAGGCCACAGAACAGGACTGATAAACCTCTAGTGCTGGACTATAGGTCCCATATCCCTCGCTACTGGCTATGTTACAAGGGCAGATAGAAACCTGACTTAAAATTTCTGTAAGGCCACATGTTACTTGCCCCGGACAGGGAACAAGGCTCATTGTTCTATCACAGCTTATCTTGCTGTGAAATGGGAAGGAGAAACCTCCGGTCCGTTGACTGGATATGGTCAAAACAGTGAAGACAGCAACCATAAGAAGGTGATCAAAGCTCTTTGATAAGGTGATCAAAGCTCTTGTGCAATGCATATGATATTGGGCAAAGCTTATGTCACCCCACTCTGGCCATTTTTATATTATGACCACCCCCACAGACTCTTCTGAGAAACCTTTACTGTACAGTGCAATAAGTTTACAGATATGTTTAACCTTCTGATTTCACTTTGTCATTATGGGGTACTGAGTGGAGATTAATGAAAAAAAATGAATTTCAACAACTGTAGAATCAAGCTGAAACATAACAAAATTAACAAAAGTGAAGAAAGTCTGAATACTTTCTGAATGCATTGTATATGTTATTTCAGATTAGAAAAAGGTGTCTTCTAAATTTTTTCTAATTTTATTTTTCAAAAAACCATAACCTTACACCATGTTAACTAGAGGAGAGGGGATTTTCACTTGGAATGTTTTGTCATCTGTGGCCTTTAAAATCTCTTTCATTCTTTTCCTGTCAGTCTTAAACAGGACGACTATTATTTATTTACTGATTTTCACATTCTTAATATTTTTAGTACCTCTTCCTATAATTGGGAAGTCTAAATGGAAGAAATTCAGTAAAGCATCTGGTGTTCCAGTCCTCTATCATCTGTCTGCTCCATTCCTGAGAGAGAACTTATGTTTCTAAGAGGAACATCCAAAATTCACTTTGGGTATTATTGCTATTATGGTTACTAGCAGTGCTTTTTTTCTAAAAAAAAAAAAAAAAAAAGGTGCCGGAACTCACACATGTCATACAACCCGCCTTGCCTACCCTACAAGGTTCCATCCAAAAAAGGTGCCGGAACTCCATTCTGGGCGTTCAATGAGAAAAAAAGCTCTGGTTACTAGTAAATATAACAGAATAATATAATAACAGGTTGAATAGGCCTCAATAATTGTGGTAACTACTCATGAACAAGAGAATTATAACAAACAAAATAAATATTTCAGTGTTTTGTGTATACATTTAACTTTATAGCTAAATTATAAAAAAGATTTGCTTGGGTTTGGTTTGGTATACTGCATGATTCCTGCCTATTGGTTTATAAACTATAATAATGGAAACAAACTTGGCCAATAATTGGTTAAAACTTCCAATTATTGGATGTGGCATTTATGAACTGCTAGCTGCTCCAGAGATTAGTTGTGCTAAATTAGAATATTAAGCTTCACTTAGGTATATTCAGAAATATCACTTTGGAAAAAAATAGAAAGAGGAGAGAGAGAGAGAGAGAGAGCCAGAAAGAAAAGAATCACTGGACAATTTATGCAGAATACATGAAATGTCATTATGAATATATTGCAAAATGTCATTACAATTTGCAATATAAATGACAATAAAATGGCATTTAACTGTAGTCTACAACCTTTACACTTCTTTGACTTTGGGGATGAGTCTGGAATCTCTTGTAACTTTTTTCTTTTCCTCTTTTAATAGAAATAAATTAGGCATTGACAAATGACTTAGGCTGGAGATAGCAGGAAGTGATTTCACGTTCATAATTAGATAGAGAAAAATAATTAAATCCTTGTATTTTATCTCAGCATCAAATGGTTTGTAGATGTTGTTACTGTCAAGCCATAAAGTATAAGGTGAGGATCAAACTATATCTGGATGCTTTCAATCTGGAGATCACACTAAATAATGTTACAATTAAAAATTGCAAATCTATGACTATGCAAAAGAAGTTTTATATAGTACCAGGTAAAATTTTAGTCAGATAGATGAGGGAATGTCTCTGCTGTGTAATGCAAATGGCTCCTGTAAACTGCAATTTTTCTTTTTTAATTGCAGACTATAGGAACCATTTGAGCTTCAGTTTGAGATGCAGACAACACAGACTTATCCCCAACAGTCTGCACCTGTGTTCAACAGTGAAGGGACACAGGGCAGCAAACATCCTGCAGAAAGCACAGCTCCACAACAGTCCTTTCAGCAGTTCCAAGAAGACTACACACCCATTTGCACTACTCAGGTGACCCTGAAGACACAGACAAACCTCCAAGTGACCTCAACGACTCTCTTAAAAGAATGCAAATGACCAGTTGTCTGCAAGGAATATAAATTATTCCATTCCCCACTATCCAGTCAGAGCTGAAAAAGTTCTTGGGTCAGAAGTGAAACATCTTCAAAGAAAAACAAGGAAGTCCAGTTGCCTCTTGAAAAAGCACCTTTGGGACAACCATGACCTGGATGACTGAGAATCTCCATAGACATATTGCAAAGTTTCCACCAAAATGGATTAACCGAAGTACGTGCAGTTTTGTAAGGCTAACATCAATCCTGATAGTTCTGTTTCTATAATCTGATTTGTCCCATATGAAATCCATAGCTCTAAAAGCTATCAGCAAATATTTCTTATTGGTGTTAATAATTCAGATGGGTAGGTAGCTTGGAGTTCTACAACATTTTGAGATTGCAGGTTTTATAAATCTGGTCATGCTTGATGAGGAAGTCCCCAAATATAGAGAAACTATGCTGCCTGTCCGTGCGCATTAACTACTATGTTTTTTTTAATGATAACTGAGCAATTCAGAAAACTCCCTTGGAAGACAATTAATACTATACATGTATCTTGTCATCCATCATAGGAATTTTGCACAAGTCATTCCACATTAGAAAAGATATTTATAGTTTAATTTGGTAAATGTTTACTCAGAGGATAATCTGAATGAATTGGTAGGTTAAATGCAAAACAAAGCATAATTAAAAAAAAGCCAGTTTGGTGCAGCAGTTAAGGCTTGAAACCAGGACGCTGGGAGTTCTAGTCCTACTTTAGGCACAAAGGCAGCAGGGTGACTGTGGGCCAGTCATTCTCTCTCACTTCTAGGAAGGAGGCAATTGCAAATCACTTCCAGAAAATCTGGCCAAGAAAACTGTACGAATTTGTCCTGGCAGCCATCAGGAGTCCAAAACCTGAAGAAAGGAATGGGAAAGGGGAAGGGGAAGAAAGGAAAATACCCTAAAGTAGCCCTTTTCAGTCTGAATGCAATGCAATAACTCAGTAAAAGAAATCTGTATGATTTTGCTGAGAATTCACCTTAGTTGTTCACAATTTCTTTCCTTCTGTACATGACCACACTTGCTGAGCATATCTAATAATTTACTTAAGTGATTTGTCAAACACGAACAGAAAGTCAATCTCACTCATTTAAACAAGAAAATAATATTCTGTCACTTTGAGAAATTACATTCAAATGAAATATGGTGGGTAAATCAAATCACAATACTGCCCTTAAATTGCTCATTGGTGCTTAAGAAAATACGATTTAACTCTGCAGAAACAGCTTTTTATCTTGCCAATTTTCGTTTCACTATGCAATCATCATTTATTTGTTCCATTGTCCTCTCCTAGCTGAATAACGCATGTGCTTATTTTGCTTCCCTCATTAATTTGTGCTTTTGCATTACAGAAAATTACCCCACACATGGGAATCAAGGAGCAAGTATTAAAACATTGAATATAAGCTTTTTAAATATCCACATCAACTTTAATACATAAATACAAAATAGGCATAAATTACAATGGCACAACATCATTTTTTTTATTAAGAACAGAATTGCTTATACAGATTAGATCTATATAAATAAAATCACCATACATTTTCATCGTATTTATAAGAACATTATACTTTTTATAAAATTAAGAAATGTAATTTTCATCCCTCAAATTGTTACTGTAAATGAATCATGCATTACTTTTACGGAACAAAGAGAAAAAAAGTCCACCAAGTTGACAAAGCCCTGACAAGGATGTAACTTTATGCTCCAAAATTAGACATTAAACATAGATGTACAAGGACTACTAACAGAACAGCAAAGATCAAAGTATAATACAATGGCAGTATGTCATAAAAGCAAAGTCATATTAAAAATAACAGGACCTCTGCTTATGTACCTTTGGAGACAGATAGTAAATAAAAATGAAGGATGAGTATCCAGCATGCAACTGAATAAAACATTCCAGTTTGATAATGAGTGTATACAGTGGACTATTTATGAGAAGTGCAGATACCAAACCATGTGCTTGCAATCATTTGATAAACTGCTTGAGCCATCGTCCCTCCTTCCAAATTCTCCAGAGGGTTCTGATCAAAGTTTGCTGAGCAGTACAGTTACTATTATTTTCAGTGTGATAAAAAATCACCAGTTTCTCAAATGGCTACAAACACAATGGGAACACATTTCCATATGGTAAATGGTCACCTGTAGTCACTCTGTTTTGATCAAAGAAAAACAGGAAAAGAAACATAAGAATCCAAATGTTATACAGTCCATCATCTAGAAAACCCTGAACTGTAAGAAGTTAGCTACTCATTTAGCAGTTGAGGTGATCCTCCGGGTTGTTATCCTTTCTGAATATGGTCCCATCATCATCTTTTTATTTTGTATAATTTTCCTTCAAGGTAATTGAGGCCCTTTGGAAGAATTGCAGGACCCCTGATGTACTTTCACCCACTTTCCTTGCCCAATCTACTTCATTACAAGCCACCTTTTAATGCAGTGCTTGAACATAATCTTAATGATGTGTGCAGTTGCATTTATATCAGTTAGAGAATAATGCTGATTTCCACATTGCTGAGTAATATTTAAAGACAGTGGGAATCAAAGTGAAACAGATCTTAGGATCTCCTCTCTTGTGTTAATACATTTTTTAAAAAAATAATAGGACAAGCTACTCCGTAAATATGGACTTTATGATATAATGATTTTTCCATTACAATTTCATTCAAATGCCCTTATTTGTTCATAGGTTCCATAATTTTATAGTAAGTTGCTTTATCCGAATGAAATAATACTGTGATAAATCAAGAATAATTCAATTTGTTTTGGACAAACTTTTTTTAAAATGTGCTTTCCATCTTTTTGCTGTTAATATCAAGAATGGGAACACATTGTGTTGCTAAAATAACCACAAAGAGAAAAAAGCCCTAAAATACGTTTTCCACTAATTTCTTCAACTATTTTCCCTATTTAAGGTTATTTTGTTTTACTTTTCTATAAGTGCTATTTGAAAAACCACTTACTGGATACCTCCTCAATGGTATAATTCAAAATTTAAAGGAATTTATATAGTATACTTCTGTATTATTGTGTTTCCATATTTTCTTATTATTTTTTGGAAGGGATTAGTAACCCAAATATGAATCTGAAAAGATGATAGTAAAGAACTGAAATTCATCATTTCTTTTTAAAGACTAGATTAAAACTAATATTATTCAATGAACAAAAATTGCCTCTTCAGTGATTAGGAATATCCAGAGGCATTAGAGGCAACTTTGGGGAGTAACCAAATGTATGCTACAACATCCCACAAGCTTCTGCCCCAATATATATGTGTGCAATGTTGCGATGTGAGAATGAAAGGGTGGAGCTTGAATTATGTTTCAGTGCACACTTTGTCCTTTTAGCATCATTGGGATTATGATACCTATGAGTGACTTTAAATCTTTAGCACAAATGAACTTGTTTCTTGCAGAACATCAAGACTAAATCCAGCTCCTTGTTAATCTGTTTCTACTAATAGCTATTTGAATTTAAGGCAATAATATTTACTCCGGGTGATATCGTTAGCTTGATAGGTATCTTCTTCGGGTAATGCTTCAGACAATGTGCTGTATCTTTCAAGTAGCACAAACTCCTCACATTCCTATATCTGAAATTTGTGTTGGAGTTCCACATGTAGGAACAAAGTCAATGACAGAAGTCAGGAAAGATATTAAAAAGTTCAAGACTGGGGTGCATGTCTAAAGAGGAACTTGAGATATATAACAAAGCTACATGATCACGCAATGCATATATTTAATTTGAAGGTACTATTAAAAGATTTGTTTTGTTTGCATTTATATTATATGATATTTCATTACGTGTCATTCAGGTAGTACCCCTCCCCAAATGACAAACTACTAAAATAAAACTAATTTCATTGTAATTGCCAGGAAACTATTTTATTCTCTGATTCAGAGGGCAGGAAGTGACAGTTCTTTGTAAGGTTTCTTGTTTCATTCTTTTTAACCACTATTATGCTGGTTTAGTGTAATTGGAAGCAAACCTAACCACATATTTTTCTTTTAAACCAATTTTAATACAACAAAGAGAATATATAGTAGAATCCTCAATTTAATGAAGCAGTTCTGGATGAAAGAGAGTACATTAAATCCAAGAACGGGTTATCTGCATAATTGTATTAATTATATATATAAATATATAATATAAATATATATATTATTTGAATGCTCAACTGATTGAAGTCCAAACTCTATTTCTTCTATTAACTCAGAAATCTGTTAAATCAAGACCAGTTAAACTGAGGTTTTACTATATATAATTATATAGTAGAATATATATAGTTATGTTAACCTAGTATTATAGAAAAATGAAAGAAAAAAGGAAAGGTCTGAGATATGTATCATAAAATATATCTCCCAGATTGAGCAAACTGCTCAAAAGTCCTTTTTTTTGTTCCCTTTGTTCCATTTTCCTATATATTTATGTCTGTATGTCTGTCTGTCTCTCTCTGTATACAGATTGGATTTATGGATTGTTCTAGGTTTAGCCCATTTGCTTGGAGATTTAAATGGAGTAATTTGGATAATACTTGCAGCAGAATACCTTCAGAAGAATTATAGCACTTCCAGTTCTATGTTGCCATATTTAATAACAAAGTAATCTGACTAGATCCCATGTGTTCCTTTAAACCTGGCATGGAATGTTTAGATATACTCAAATCATAAGCCCCTTCCAGAAGGTTTAGGTGTACTCAAGTCTTCAAAAACTGTACCCTATTTACCAGACGCCAACACAGATATGCATGACGCTATACAGCAAAGTGATGGCAGCATCAGTGCAGATATGTATGTGTGAGTATGTGTGTGTGTATATAACCATAATATGGCATGGGAACAGGTTGTTTGTGGGACTGCTTCTCCCTGGTTATATCTATCCACTCCATTAAGTCACCAGGCAAAGTATTTAATGGATACCATCTATTATGGTGCCAGCTCTGTTGTGATTTTGGAACATTATGTCACTTGGAGCATTATGTTACTCAGAGAGATGCCTCCCAGAAATTTTTCCCAGCAGCCTTGGGAAAACAAGGACTATGCAAAATGTTACATTTACATAGAATGTTGGCCTATTCTCCTACAATCTTTATATTTAATTGTTTTTAATGGTTGCTTACAGATATTTTTAACTGTTTTATTGTATACCGCCCAGAATCACATTTCTGAGGTAGGCAGCTATATACATTTGATGGACAAATAAGCATCCACAATCACCCACAGAGCCATCTGGAAAATATAGTAGAGTTTTAAATGGCTGATTACACCCTAATCTTCAGGAGGTGAAGTAGCATGAAATATGCATGATTGTCTGTGTATGAACATGCAAGTACAGGTCTGGAAATAATTTATTCTACATAATTGATTTGTTAACTAATAACTTAACATGGAACCAAAAATGGGATATTTAGCCTGTGATCTTTAGAGATGAGATTGTATCCTCAGGAGCAGAACATTTTGCAATGTCGCATTTCTTTTGATTCTTTTCTTTGTTATGCATGTGATGGTATGAATCGGTGATATAAGACTTTCTCAACACTGGTTTACAAATCTGATTAACCAAACCACATAACTCCAGAGTATTAAAAAAATACTGTAATCAAGATGTCTTGGTCTACATCAGCTTCCCTAATCCAGGTCCTCAATTCCCATAATGGCCATGCTGGTTGAAGAATTTTCAATGTGTCTGAAAGATATCAGATTGGGGAAGACTCATTTTCCATTAGGAACTCGTCAATCATTCCACTTTTTGATTGACAGTAATCTTGCATACAGTACAGTGTAAAAAAAAGTGCTAAAGGGATTTGTTGCAGGCTGCAGGGAACTACTGTTAAGTAGCAACGTTTTCTTCACAATCTACTAGCTGAATTAATGCTAATTTGACCTCTCCCAGAGGATGAGGGCTTGAACATCAGATTTTCCAACCCTTTAAGGCAATGTTACATGAAAAATGGAAGTTCAACTAACCAATCAACCAAACAAAAGACAGTGACAATAGCTACAGATAATCAAAATGTTTTTCTTTTTTCTTTTGTTCCAACACATATTTAATGAAAGAACAAAGTTTATAAGCTTGTTTGCAGAAGGTTGTGAAAGCTGTAAGGGACGTTTTACTATATGGTATTATTTCTTCAATTATGCCTCTTTAAATAATATTTGTTTTTTATTGTCATGGTTTATCTAAACATGAATTGAAGCATTCCACAAAATCCACAAACTTCCTGTCTACGATGTGATACATTTAAAGTTGTTTCATGTAATTATTCATAGTGCCTCAATAAAAATGGAAAGGTTTGTGAAATGTTTGAAGCTAGAGGAAAATACATGTTAGTTTGTGGGTGGCTTTTTATTAAAGCAAGCTTTGCAGCTGTATAATCAATTTGTTGCTTTGAAAATAAAACATTGTATATGGCCTGATTTGGATTACATTGGAAAGCGACTGATCTGTAAATTTAAAAGCATAATAGGTGCGTGCTTTTGTCACAAAACATCTATTTAGTAGGAATTTAACTATAATTTATCATTTCAATTTATAATTTACAAAAATATAGTCATGTACTTAAAATAGAGTTTTAATATATAGAATTCAGGACTCTTTATCTTTTAGTAAAGAAGTAAACAATGCTATTTAGTTCTTCTGTGCTGCTCTGTTCACCTGGAGGGCAATCATCCCAAAGGACCAGAAAAAGAGATCAGTCTTTAGACTTGCTCTGTTCTCATTAGGCCCACAGCTACTCCAAAAATCTTGAGATGAAATTTGGGAGACCAGCTTCTTTGAGTGAACCTAGGTCATACATACCCATGTTTCCTCACAAATAAGACTGGGTCTTATTATTATTATTATTTTGCCTCCAAAAAAGGTACCTGGTCTTATTTTTTGGGGGGTGTCTTTTATACTCACCTCCGGCACCGATAGCCCTGCCCAGCCCGTCCACTTCTTCTGGGGCCAAAGGAACAGCTTTCATACTGCAGCTGCATTCCAGCCTGCATTTCTCAGTCAGGCCTCTCTGGAAGGCCTCTGCAGCTGAGTACCGAGCTATGGATTGAATCCATAGCTTGGTTCTCCGCTGCATAGGTCTTGCAGCACCGATCTATGGATTCTTGGCTGCAGTGGCTTTATGGAAAGGCCTGTGACTGAGAAATGCAGGCCTGGCTACAGAAGATGCCGCAGAAGAAGTAGGCGAGCGAGGAGAGGCCTGGCTGCCAGGTAAGTGGGTGCGGGGCGTGGGGGGCAGCTCCACACCCCCACCCCAGCTTGATTTTTAGGTGTGTGCCTTGCCCCAAAGCTAGGGCTTATTTTTGGGGTAGGGCTTATATTAGGCCCATCCCCAAAAATCAAGCTAGGGCTTATTTTTGGGGTAGGCCTTACTTTTGGGGAAACACAGTACTATGTAAATAGAAAAACATAGGAGGGGCAAAAGGAATTTTAAGACGCTAGATAATCAGCTTGTAGTTTCTATATCTAGAAAAATAAATTGATTTGCTGCTCACTCCGTTATTTTTCCTACAAAATCAAGACCAGTAGAAGGAAAGGGCCAGAGGTCCCAAATTCTATAAAAGTGAACAAGAAAGGCAACATGTAAAGAAGGGATCAAATCCTTCCTTCGCTTTGGGAAAGGTGGCAGAAATGCACCCTTCACTTCAAGATAATAACTTTAATAATACTGGAGAAAGGCTTCTCATTCTATAGATTTTTAGGGGGTGCTTTTAGGATGCAATATTAAATATGTTTATGACTATAAACTCTTATTCCCAATTTTTCAATGGGGAAAAATAATCAGAAAAAAATCTAGGAAAATACTCCTTCCCTTGCTCTAAACATCTGGCTGACCATGCAACCACCCCTAACACTTGTTACAATTAATTATAATTTTGTATTGTATATAAATTACAATATAATTATAACTATCCATGCTGCTACCAAGACAGCTACAAGGACATTTCAAGCTTGACGCAAAAGAAATGTTATAAATCGAGTCTTATTTTCTGGATTTTTTGTGTGCCTAGGGGCAGGCAGTTCATCTTGATTGTTGAATAGAGCTAGGGTTCAGTTTGTGGAAACTTCTAGATCATTTATTGCATGGTAATTCATAGACCGTAAATTTGAAGAGCTGTTTATCAATAGTATGACATCTAAAGAAATGGAAAGTGGGATGCGACAAGATCATATTTATAATAATAACCATAATAAAAATAGGATTTTGATAAATTTCCAAATGTATATCAAAATGGACTATCCTCTTGACGAAGAGAATGTGACTTATTATGTAATTTACTTGAAAGCCCATCAGTGACAATAGAAGTGTGTTCCTGATAGACACGGGTAACTATGTTAGAATGAAAACTGTAGAAAGCTTCAGGAGCAAAGATATCTTTGTAATTAATAAAAGTTTTGCATTCTAAGGGTTGGGATTTATAAATCCTGGGGTTGGGGAAAAAGTGAGGGCCAAACAATGGAATTAAGGGGAAGCCTTAGCCCCTTTTGGACTCTGTGCAGAATGGCCCCTGAGAAACTGGCTAAGAAAGGGTTCAACAGGAATGCCAAATTTCTGCTGAATAGGTTAAAAGAGTGAAGAAGCCTCTTCGGCAGCCATCAATGCGCAGAAGGCCTGCAGAACATTTGTGCTCAATAGAGCCCTAAATAAAGACAAAAAAACACAAAGGCATCTGATTGTAACTTGAGGAGAGCTTTCGACTGCATGTTCTAATCTCTATGTTACTTTTAATGTCAAAGAAGTTTGACATCGTTCTGAACACTGAACTGGAATTACTTTACCTTAGTTCTGTATAGATATAATAAGTCTTTTGAAATTGTTTTTCCATATATATAAAACCCAGTGTCTTACATCCTTAAACAAAAGCTTAAAGCTGTATATGAGAATGTTGTCTGTGCAAACACAGCATAGACAACCTGGTTGTCTATCCAAATTTAAGATTTTTTTAAAAAAATATTCTTAAAATATATTATTTGGATTTTACTTTAACTTGGAAGAATTATAAAAGAAAATCTCTGAGGAACAGATTTTATTTGCATTGCACGTCAATTTTGATATAAACCCCTGGATTCCAATATGTTTTAATAGGATTTACATTAAGCAAATGGATTCTTTATTCCAGTGCTAGTGTAATCTTGCCAAGAAAACTGCAGGGTCCAGGAAATCACCAGGTGTCAACACTGACTCAAAACCATCAGCACGCCTCCCCCTCCCTACAAAAAGAAAAAGAAAAAAGAAAAGAAAAGAAAGGAAGGAAGGAAGGAAGGAAGGAAGGAAAGGGAAAAAAGGAAAAAGAAAGGAAGGAAGGAAGGAAGGAAGGAAAGAAAGAAAGAAAGAAAGAAAGAAAGAGAAAGAAAGAAAGAAAGAAAGAAAGAAAGAAAGAAAGAAAGGTAATTTTTAAGGAAAAAATACCTTCCTGTAAAACCTCGTTTGTCTTACCTCTGCAAGTGGATACCAGCGTGCAATGGGTTTTCGAGGGTATGAGAGCATTTCATTCCAATGGTCTCGCCCAAGACTTTCTGCTTCGTTGCCTACTTGACAGACTCCAATTACTTCATTGTGACCTACACTGTGAAAATGTTCAATAATATTTATTTCTTAAAATTATGCATTCAGGAACTATATAGTTCAAATGATCTAATAGCTGAAGCAGATGGGCTCTTAAACATATCTTTGCAGTTCATGGTAATGAGATTATAGTAGGGGAACAGCATAAATATAACCTTTTCTCTCCTGCAACAGTCCTGAAGAAAATCACTTCTCCAAAGTTAGCATTTGTTTTGCAAAGTAAGCCTGCCAAAGACACCAGTAGAGGATTTTTTCCCATATTAGGAGAAATGTCCTTTCTTTGTCTGTTTCTATTAATGTTCACTTTGAAATTAATGTTCAGCTTTAAAAAAACCCCATCTTTTACACCCAAAGCTACTTGTGCAGTTTGCAGTTCAGAAATTTAATTCTTACAAATAAACCACGTGTTTTTAGTCTTATATTGGCCAGTTGGTATCATTTAGTTGATTGGAAAAGCTAATCAGAGTAAGACCTGATTAATATTTGGGGAAAAAATGTTTACATCAGACTGAGAAGTTGAGAAAAAGCAACTAAGGAAACTATTACAGTACGTGTCAATTTTATTTTCACCAAAAACAATCTTAGCAGGAAATTGTAACCCCGTCTTTGTCGCTAAACATTTGTTCAGGTTTGAACACCCTAATTTAGACCTTTCACTCATCGTTTTTCATAGCTGTCCAGATATCTCACCGGTCATAATCCATAACGGCTATAGACAAGTGAATCTGATCAATGCTTTCTGGAGGGACATCAAAGACTATGGCTTCATTGTAAACAGGATTGAGGGTGTTCCGCTTGATAGAAGTCTTCCTTTTCTTCAATCGTCTCCCTTCACACATTAGTGACACTTTCACATATGGATCTGCGTGACAGATATAACAACCACAGCATTTTATTTTGCTTTATTTCAAAGTTTGACCAATATATTCATCTGACTTAGTTCATGACCTTATTTTAAAGTTTGACCAATATATTTATTTAACTTAGCTTCCCGGTCTTTATAATCTCCTCACTGTATTAAAACAAAAAGGAATGATTTAATTCATGACCATGTAAATTCTTTTAGAATTTATTTCTTGGGGTAAAATGAATAGCATTTTTACATTACATTGAGGACACACCCGCATCATTAAATCACAACTTCTAACTTTTTTTTTTTGTAAATGTAGAGGCAGAGGAATTTGCAGTGAAGTCTGCCATAAGCAAACATGCAACAAAAATATGCCAGTTGGTTGTTCTGTTTATAGGTATGTATTTTTAGTAGGCAGACAGGGCTACCTATTTCACTTTTAGAAGTATTTTAATCTAGGAGGATAATTGACTTTTTCTGCTCTTCCTTGTTTATCATGCTTGCCTGGCAAACATTAATCCAAAACTTGGACCATCTTTGTGTTCATGAGATTCAAATGAATAGTGGCTCTGTTACTGGGCTGGATCTCTAGCAATGTGGCTACAAATACACACAGTCCAGCCCATTTAACAGAGCTTTTACAAAATGTCTAAATTAAATTTCTTCTCTCTTAATAGAAGGGTTAATCCATTCCAAATACACAAACAGTGTCAGGCAGATAGTTCTGTGTATTCAATAGCAATATCACCAGAAATAATTTAGAAGCTACTGCTACTATTAGGGTAGAATGCAGTTTTTAAAAATCTTTCCCCCCAAATAATTACAATTTAGTACCAAAGGCAAATGTGATATAGCCAATCAAATTTGGGGACACGACTACTTTCCTGTTTGGATTTCTTTAGCCAATAACTGTTGTATCAGCTTAATCTATCTCAAAGGAGGACAGAAAACAATAGTAAGGCAAGACAGAAACACAGCAAATCTAGGTGGTGTGATAGTTAACATTTTGGAATTGGTATCTTTCAGACTCTCTCAGGTTTCAAGGACTGAAAATAAGCTGCAGTTTTTCTGTACCCCAACTGAAAACAAAACCCTAAAAAATTCACTATCAGACTTTTTATGCAACTAACTTCTAAGATCTCTAAGCAATTTAAGATTGAGTAGGTACAAATTTATCCCTGCCACATACATGCCAATAATATTTTTGTTATTATTATTTAATTTATATAGGTGCCTATCTCACATACATGTACATTAAATAATCTTAGGCCACTGTGAAAGATATTCCTACCTGATGCTCCTGTTATGTCCATTGCTTTTAAATTTCTTGCTTTTATTATAGTTATAGTTAGCCTGCCAGCTGTTGGAAGATAGCAAAGCGAAAACATCAACTCGCCAAGATCCACCTTGTCCTACGGAGAGCAATAAAATACATATGGAACAATATTAAAAAGGTCTTTCAGCATCTGTTGAAGTATCACTAATGGGACTGATACATCTCTTATTCCTAGCAGTCCCATATTTATCAGATTTTCATCTTGTTTGCTGTTTCCAGAACAAAATGGAAATTCTGAGTGAAGTTTTCTAAGTAAAATTGCCATGTGGGAAGAGTGCATCTGTGAATTTCAGCTGTTTTTTTTTTTTTTTAAAAGGAGGGGAGAACAGAGTTGTCTCCAATCCCAGACCTACAAAGTACCAGTTATATCACTTATTACTATGTTCTTCTTATAGCTTCTTTAATCAGCTAGTTCCTATCCTCTTGCTGGCAGAGAGAAAAACCAAGAATAGTAACTAGTAAATCCCTAAGCAGAATTTTCCCATTGGAACTAATTATGGCTGTAAAGAAGGAAAAGTTGGAAACTTACTGTTTTCTGTTGGACTATGGATACAATGTTTGTATCAAGTGATTTAGTTAAACAATTTAGAGATCACCTGACTCCTAACAACTTTGGGCACTTTATAGTTAAAATGCAAGAAAATACCATAACAAAGAGAAAAATTCATTAGTAGTGCAAGGATACACATACACACCCACACACCATTCAACATGAGCCCCACAATCAACCTACCCAAGACCCAGGAGAATACCCATCTCTTCAGTAGCTTCATGAACATCATCAGGGTGGAAGGAATTTGGATATCTATGAGAGTCCTAGTCATTCAAAATCTGTTTTATGTCAACAAAAATCTTCCTCCTCAAATATGCAACTTTTCCTATTATAAATCTTTTGCATCAGAATCATCATAAAATCCCAGGAAACAATTTGTTTTGGTCTATGGATTAAGCAAATTAAGTTGCTTAAGCAGGCAGACTGAATATAGTTTTGTCCCTTTTGGTTTGAGAGCATATTATAGAAGCTAGAAGGATGTTCAAAACATGCAAGTTGCTCTTGATCTTGACAAACTCAGAAAGGTTGTTTTGAGGTATGAACAGATCCCCAGCAAACTCCCAAGCATTAGTGAAATATTTAAGGCATTTCACATTCATTTTCAAAACCATTAGAGGGTAGATATGTTTATGAGGTTTATCTGTAGGAGAAAGAGGTGGGTTTTTTTTACAGCTATTTGACTTTAAATTGGAAATAACTAGGAAAAAGTTTACAAAATTAACTTCTATTAAATTTTTGCAGTATCATAATATACAATCTAAAGCAGTGGTTCTCAACCTTCCTAATGCGGCGACCCCACGCACCCACGTGACCACACGTGACCACATGTACGACCACACGTGACCCACACATGACCCACACGCATGACCACACGTGACCCACACATGACCCACACGCACGACCACACGTGACCTACACGCACGACCACACGTGACCCACACGAACACGGAAAAGGAAATAACTCCAACCAAGGAAATGGGCAGAAAGTCCTGGCATTTCTACAAAGCAGCAGGAGCAGCAGCAAATCAGGGTTTCCCAGTTCCTGGCTCCGAGCAGCCCGGCGCAAAGCGGCCTTTCCTCTTAGGCAGCCCTTGGAAAAATGCACTTTTTTCTGTCTTCCCCCTCCCTCCTTTCGTGGCCCCAGCAGGAAGAGGGGAGAGCCACTTCTTCCACCCTCTTCCCTCCCCTCGCAAGAGCCCGGTTCGCCAGCGATCAGAACCTGAGAGGGAACCCGTGACAAACGCTCCCGCGGCAGCCAAACCCTTTCGCCCTCATGCATACTCACTCACTCGCGACCCTGCCCTGTTTCCTCTACCCCACTGGGGAGTTAAGCTGCCCATCTGCCCGGCTCTTCCTCCGCCCTCCGGGTGAAGGGAGCCTGCCCGCGAAGGCTTCGTGCAGGGGGATTCTCACATCGCGTCGCCTCCCCGCCTCCGGCAGCTGGGCTTGGCTGGCTGGCAGCGGCTCCCCTTTTCTCAGTCAAGACACAAAGGGGAGTTGCTGCTAAACTGCCAGTCTCAGCGCTTGGCCCGTGGGCGCTGTGAAGCCCCGCCCCGCCCTATCCTGCTACTGCTGCTTCGCTCCACCCGCTGTCTGCTGAGCTCGAGATCACCCTCCTTCCTTCCTTCCTTTCCTCCTTCCTTCCTTACTTCCTCCCTTCTCGAGAGTGCTCCGACCCTCGCATGCCGGTCCGACACAGCCTTTGGATCCTGGAGCATAGAGATGGCTCTCCTGCTCGAGCTAGAGCGGCCCCCTCAGCCGGCCGAATCTCGCTGCCGTCGGTCGAGATCTTTTCGGTTATGTTGCGGGCGAGCCGAAGAAGAGGGGCCCGGCAGAAGGTTCTCTGCACCCCTCCTGTACTG
The DNA here is from genome assembly GCF_001527695.2 of Protobothrops mucrosquamatus. NCBI lineage: Eukaryota > Metazoa > Chordata > Lepidosauria > Squamata > Viperidae > Protobothrops > Protobothrops mucrosquamatus. Next base: position 83,635 of record NW_015388233.1, on the reverse strand, counting down.
CCATGTTGCCAGGGAAGGAGAGGAGAGAAAAGAATGGGAGAGGGGACAGGACAGGGGGAGAAAGGGGGGTAGAGGAAAAAAAAGAAGAGGAAAGAAAAAGAAACTCTGCTTCTTGTGCGGTGCAGTGGCAGGCAAGCCCAGGCGCTTCTGGGCGGCCATGGCAAGCAGCAGCGAGGGCGCAGGGCGACCACTGGCTGGGCCACCAGCTGGCCCAGCCCAAGGGAAGTAAGGCACCCGTCGGGCCCCATGCGCGCCAGCAACCCTCCCTGCGCCCGCCGCTGCTCCGCTAGCCTTACCTTGGCCACCGCACGTTCGGTGCAGTGGCAGGCAGACCCAGGCGCTCCTGGGCAGGCAGACCCAGCCCTAGGGAGGTAAGGCACCCGCTGGGCCCCATGCACGCCAGCAACCCTCCCTGCGCCCGCCGGCCTCCCACCTCTGGCCCTCTTTTACTTACATTTAGGAGTTGCTCAGCAGGGAGGGGTGGAAACATCCAGAAAGCTCGCCTTAGCTGCAGACAACTTGCAGCACCATTTGGACTTTTGCCGGGCTCAGCAGGGCAGAGACAGACTGGACAATTCCTATTGGCTTTCGAAAGCCAATAGAATAGAGTCTCTTGAATTGAGTCTATTCTATTGGCTTTCAAAAGCCAATAGAATAAGAGGGAGTAGCACAGCTAAGGAAAAGGGGGGAAAAATGGCGGACTGCGTTGAAAAGGGGGAAAAAATGGCGGACTGCGTTGTTTGGCGACCCCCGTGAAATGGTCGTTTGACCCCAAATGGGGTCGCGACCCACAGGTTGAGAACCGCTGATCTAAAGATATTTCAATGGCACTTCATTTATAGTCATTTATAGTAAATTTAAGATATTTTAGAACTAGTATCCCAACTGCAATAACTGCCCCAGAATTTGAGAGCCACAACACTGGTGAAGCTTCCCTCCCAATAAAAAAGTTTCCATCATTTATAGTAAATTTGAACCATATTCCAAACAATGGAATGAAAAAAAATGTATTTTTTTTAGAATTATTTATGCTACAGGAAATCATTTGTTAATGTAATCCTATTGTAAATCCTACTGCTTTGATAAAGGGAAACAAATCCTGAACAACCAATAACAAGACAGGTTTTTGCTGAATTTCCCAAATATTTCGGTTAGCCTGCTTAGTACTTGTGAACAAGTACAGGAACTAGTTTGGCAACAATCTTACATTTAGGTTTGCAATCTATTTGCATTCCTTAGTAGCCTAAGAAAATATGTTGCCGAAGAAAAGATTTTATTACGTATGAGGGGGATTCAAAATTAAACACACACATCTGCCGCTAGATAAATGCATTAAAAGAGAGTGATGCCCAGGAACTAAATCAATATTGTATCTCCAGTTAAAAACCTTTCAAAGGTATGGGACTTAGTGTAACAAAGGCTCCATTCAGATTGTGATTTACAATTTAACACTTGCCACAAGTAATATATTGTCAGCTCAGAAAAGATGTAGTTCAATCACAGTCAAAAGTAAGATTGACAAAACAAATCTCTTTGTAGTAGAATCCTTAATATATTCCACTGGCTGCTCAGCACTTCTGGCAGACTTGACCAGAACAAAAACAGAATTCTTTCACGAAAAATTAGATAAAGCAGAAAAATCTACCGAATAAAGTTATATTACTGAAAGCTACTTTATTGCATAGATCTGGCCAGAATTCATCCCTGGAGTTTGAAAAAAATGAATAACAGTAACAACAACAACAACAACAATAGAATGATATTACAATTCATGATTGATAACAAAACATTATTAGCTCCTCCACCCGTTATCAATAGGACTATGTGGGCTTCATTACAAAGTTTGATGCCCAAATGCCTACAAATAATGAATTATAATAAATTCCTAGTTTGCATGCCCTGTATTTAAAAAAAAATGTTATCCCCTCTTTCTATCATGACCAAAAATTGCTAGAGTCAGGAACAGACTAAAATGGTACTAAAGAACATAATAAGGAGACTGTCGCTCCTTAATGATCATGGAGCGTACTGTAGGAATAGGGAAGGAAGAAAATAAAATAAAATTTTGGCCTGAGCCCAAAGAATGGAACTCAAACAAGAATAATAGGAGCAAAAAAGGAATTGCTCAGAATCCAAGTGCCTTGTCCATCTGGCCAAAAAGTCTGAAAATGACACCCACCAAGATGAATGACTCAGATCAACTCTTGATTTAGGCTACTTGGGTGATTGCTTACATAATCATATTAATAACACAAGAGCTACATTAGTTAAAACTGCCAACCGCTTGTCCTAAATGCAACTCTAAAATGTCTAGTTGTTTTAAAATCATCCAGTTGTTCAGCCACTTTGGCAGTACCCTTTGTTTTGAGAGGATAAATATTTAAGTTCTTACAGTGCCCCAGACAGCAAATTGCTTTTGAAGTCTTCATACATTAATGATCTTTTCAACCAGCACATTCCTATTTGCTGCTTTTGTAAAATTTTAAGTGGTTAAAAATGAAAATGGACACATACAGTTTGAGACTGTATGTGAATAATACTCTTAAAGTATATACCTTAATTCTCTGCGATGTTGCAGCTTTTTGTGTCATTCAAAAATAAATGAGCTTAGAAATACAATTATCCTGTAACAGTTTTTGAATAAAATCAGGAACCATAGGTAGTCCCCATATTACAACCATTTGTTTAGTGATGTTTCAAAGCTACAACGGCACTTAAAAAAGTAACTTATGATTGTTTTTCACACTTATGACCCTTGCAGCATCCCCGTGATCACATAATCAAAATTTGGACACTTGACAACTGGCATATATTTATGACAGTTGCCGTGTGTTTGGGTCTTGTGATCACCTTTTGCAATCTTCTGACCAGCAAAGTCAAGGGGGAAGCAATATTCACTTAACAACCTTGTTACTAACTTAACAACTACAGTGATACACTTAAAAACTATGGCAAGAAAGGTTGTAAAACAGGGCAAAACAACTGTCTTGCTTAGCAACAGAAATTTCAGGTTCAGTTGTGGTTGTAGGTCAAGGATTACCTGCAGAGTTCTCCAACTGTAACATCTGGAAACTCAATAGATAGCAGTACCTAACTGATTTAGCTGATCTTGGGCAGAGAATTACCAGGAAATCTCATGGCTATATGTTAGGCAGTCAAGTCAACAAATATCCTGGGAGAAGACTATGGGAAACTATTTTTACACTGTTGCTATGAACATGACAAATATGTCTGTAAAATCACAATGGGTTGAACTGTAGACAACCGAGTCTTTATAATAAATTGAAGGGTTCAAAAAATAATCCATACTGATGCCAAAGCAAAGAGAAAGAAAACATTATTCTGATTCAAAGGTGTTATCATACCTTGATGAAGCAGAAGCTATAGATTTTGCTCTGACTGCCATTAACCTTTGCGCTGAACGAAATAGCACGTTTTGTGCTATTTTAGCTGCCTACTCATTGTATCAATTAAATGAGAGGTCCCCAATTTTTCTGCCTCCATGGACTGGGAGCAGCAGCAGTGGCGGAGGGGTTGGGGAAGAGGGGATGTTTTTGTGCATGCATGCAACCTAGCTCCCGCACCTGTGCAAATGAAGCTTAATGCACTTGCCTGCTGCTTGCACGGCCCGATTTGCAATGGTCCATGGACCAGTAGCAGTCCACAGCCTGGGGGTTAGGGACCCCTGGACTAAAGGACCAATTTCTAATCACATCAACAGGGACAGAAGTGAAAACTCTTTGATAGCATGATGATGACAGGGACAGTAGCAGCAACAGGTCTTCTCATGCTGTGCTGTGCACATTTTTTAATGCAGAATGATGTATCATTAGGCTTACATAAGGTATGCCCCCAAGACTGGTATTTGAATCTCATCAAAGGAGCAGCTCTGCAGAACTCAGGAAGTGAGATAGCTTTAAAAATACTGTAATGACAGGTCAATTTGGCTAAAGAACAGCCAGACCAGGATTATGTTTTGTTTTGAAAAGATGCCCCAATCAAATGCCATATTCACAGACCTGCAGATTTCTGGAATTTCTGATTCCTGCAATAAGAAGTACTGGGCTCTTTCAGGAATTATACAGATGGAGAACCATTCTAATTTAAAGCCATTTGATAGGGAACACCATTAAATAAACAGGCTACTCATCAATATAGCTCTTTACAATTGTCCTCCTGCATACTTAACCAATTGAAATTTAAATATGGAAAAACCATTTAAACTTTAAATATGGAAAAAGGCAAAGCGCCACAATTAAATCCAAACGTATCCGCCATCTTTTGGAATAAGCTGTCTTGAGATATTAATGAGGTTAATTTGTTTCATCCACAGTATTTGGTTTTTTTTTTTAAAAAAGAACACATTTTTAACTACAGTCAATGGGTTAATATCAACATAAAAGAGGAAAACCAGAATCCTAACAGAAGCACAAAATAAATCAACACATTATTTATTAAACTGCCTATCTCAAAATGTACGTACTGCACTGCAGAAAAACTGGAGTGTGGTCTTAATGCCTTGCCATCATTGGAGCCAGGAGTATGAAGCAGTTTGATTGCATGAGAAAGGCTTTCTGTTGATATGGTTTTAGAAAATCCACATATAGTAGTCAAAGGTTTAAAAAGAGAGCAATCAACTGCATGGGGCTTTATATTACTGAAAAAATAAAAAGCTTCTGATTCCTATTAATCAAAGTTTAGTGTGTTGTTTGAATGCTTAAAGTAGGAATAACCTTACCTTTTGTTTACTTCAAAGGTACAACTTTAAGGCTGATGAATTAAAATTGGCTTGTTTCAATGTTACGATTATCCACCCCTGGGTTTGGATGACATAACCTACTGTTAATCAAGAGAAAAGTGCACTTCTAAACTCTCGTTATTGCAGTCACTTTGTAGAAGAACACTAAGTTCACCATACTATTCATCCTGGTATTGCCAAACTGTAATACAGTATTTCATATAAGCCAATTTAGGAGGTCAAATTAGGTAATCAATTAATCTAAGTAGATATAGGAAATCTGTGGAAACCCCATATTTCTTAGATTAAGGAGGAAAGTCAGAATTCATTCATAATAGGGAAGAATTATTGTTATTTCCATTCTCAACAAGCAGTAGAACCGAAGAGACCTCATTTGCCTTCAGAGCTACACTGGGCCAAGTCTGGTTAATATTTGGATGAGAGACTGCCACAGACTATAAAAGCTGCAGACTAAACAACTAAAAATACTAAGACAAGACAACCATTTCAGTATTGTTGTTGAAAAACTAGAATGAAATGCCCAGGAATCAAGCTTGACTTGAAAGAGATTTTCATTTATCCTTTTCCAGTGTGATTTCGAAGTCTTTTAAAACAAATAAAACAGGAGGATCAAAGTTTAGGCCAGTGGTGGCGAACCTATGGCACGCGTGCTAGAGGCGGCACTCAGAGCCCTCTCTGTGGGCACGCGCGCCTTGCCCCGGAGATGGCAACCGTCCCTCTTCAACCAGCCGCCCACTAACTCGCCGAGGTCCCACATGGCCAGATGCATCCCAGCACCCATGCACTCACTGGCCTCTGTGTGCAGCGGCTGATGGTGTCAGGCAGCAGCCACCCCGGCCCCTGCCTCATCTTGCACTGTGACAATGGCACCCACGCCCTGCCTCACCTTGCCTCACCTCACCCAGCAGGATGAGCCTGCTGCCCACTGCCCCACCTGCCAGAGACCCCCTGGATCTCCCCCAACCCTACCCAGCCCCCACAGGCATCCCTCCCCACGAGCAACATCGAGGTGATCATGCCTACTGTGGCCACACCTACCCAATCTGCCATGACCACCACAGCCACGCCCACCCAGTGGGCCATGTCCACCTGGCACCTGGCGATAAATAAGTAAGTATTGGGTTGCAGTTTGGGCACTCGGTCTCTAAAAGGTTTGCCATCACTGGTTTAGGCCATATGAGTATAACTATGGGATATAACTTTCACTTGTAAAGTTTCTATCTGTCTTGCAACTATTCTAAGAGAAAGGAGTTCTGACAGAACTATCAGCCTAAAGAGACTCCATGGGTAGGGATTGTCAGAGACAAATGAGGTTCTGAGAGGAAGCCACTATTAATCCCAAAATGAATGGACTGCTGGAAACCTTAAGCCTCTGGCAAAATGTCCTTGCTCTTTCATCCGAACTTTCTTACTTATATTTTCTCACTAAATTGAATCCCGTTGGGACTGAGATCAGTCTCCAAAGTAAAAGCAAGATCTTGTATATTTAAAAGCAACAATCTGAAAATTACAAATATCCCATAAGGTGGCATTACAAGAAGCACTTCCAGTTTACCAGTCAGATGGCTCTATGTTTCATCTTTTTTTTCTTAAAAAAAAAAACACTCTGGGAAGTTTTATATCAAAATATATCTTATTCTTTATATTGTTTCTATCTCCCCTTAAAACATTAAGAGAATCCACAATAGATTGAGAATCAATGTCTCCGCAAGGTAACTGACAGTCAAGCTGAAACTAAATTGATCAAATAAAAATAGCAAACGGAGGAAAATCTTTTACTCAAACTTCCTCAAACCCCCAAATATGTTACCCAGACCTAATCCACATATCAAAGGATAAGGTCTGTAGACACAAATAGAGCTAATTAAATTAGGTCTCCCAGAGGAACTGCATATTCACAAGAATAAACATATCTACACAAGGACACACCCACCTCTCAAGAGTCACCCTAGAATCAGCATGTAGACACTTTCCTACCTATAACAAATTTCCCAATATAACTTTGTTCCGGTACCTCTTTTCTCTTCAGCTGCCCCTAAAGACAAGCTGTTTGCTTTTAGGAATAAATATTTCTTTTTCTCTCACAGCTGTCTGGATCTCATTTTTATTTATTCTTGCATAACCCTGACTCGAGTTGGAACCTCAAATTATTCTTCTAATAACACACATACACATACATCATGTACTTTTAAAGTGAAGATTATTCAAACATTTTAAATACATCATTCTAAGCAGTTGTTCCAAAGAGCTAATTTTCTCTAAATTAAATCCCCAAGTACAAGGCACCTCACAGACCACCTACAAGGATGCTTTTGCAGTTTACTAACCTCTTTGCAGTTCCCAAAAAGAAAGCTAAAAGCCATGCTTATTTGTGGCTTAGTTAGTGTCTGTACTCTTCAGCTATGTTATTAGTGTGCTGCATGTAATTGTAGCCAATTATTGGTTATTCAGCAATTCGTGCTTCACAACAAGTCTGTGGCTTGGGATAAAGTGAAAGCCAAACAAACACCTTCTTGATTCCCATTCTTCCCACTCAGGATTCTTATTTTTGGTTAAGCATGGTAATTTGTGAAGTCTAATTTATCAAGAGCTGCAGCTAAGGATGTTTTTTCCCCCTATCGCCTTTCTTTGTCTTCTTTCCTGTTTAGCTGAGTATCAAGGCAGAGATAGTCACTTTTATGAAGACCTGCAGCAGCAACTACTTGTGGTGAGCTTTTGTAGTTAACACAAAAAGTGCATGTGCAGTGCCCATCCTTGCAGTTTTAGGCATCTGTTCTTACTTCCATCTATGGTGGGAAAAAAGGGAAAACAAGTATTTTGTGTAGAAAATGTTGTAAATTGTAATTGACACTTACTTATCCAACAGCATTTGCATTAGAGTAAAAATAGCTGATATTTAATATCAGTATCACCACTACAAGCTTTGCCCCTTTGTATGTGCATTAATATTACACATACATTAAAAAGGGGTAGGGGTTTCATTGTGATATAGTCTGCCATCGTGCTGACTGTGACACTCAGCTGTCCTACTGGGAAGCTTACTCCATCACCACCGTTCTCAAAGTATCCCGTACCATTTGAAATGAACAAAATTCCCACAGAAAAACAAGGAAGGAATGCCACAGATAAACAACTAACAATTAACAGTTAGGAGAGGAGATTGTCAGTAGCTTATCTAATAAAAAATAGCTCCTGGCTGCAAAATACCTGAGAATAAGTGATTCAAAATATTCAAAGAGATTCTACCCTAATGAATTTACAAATAATGAGGACAGGAGTTCCTACTACAATTCCCAAGATTCTGTATTGTATCTCTAATCTATGCATTAAAATATTTTATAGGAATCTGTATAATGGTAGTTTATTTGATCCTGTCCTGCTGTATGGTGCCAGACTGATTTCCATAACACTCTAGGGATAAGTTCCTCAGAGAAGGCAGAAATGCCATTACAGTGGGCAGATAATGTGATTCAGTTTGGGTCTGCATCTTCTTAATCTCCTTGCATTAGTAATGCTAACATGCTGGCACAGAAATCTTTTTCAGATATTAAGGAGGCTGCAGAGGAAGTAAGTAAAGCAGCTGAAGTGAAATGGCATAGCCACTTCGTTCTTAGGCCATCATCCCACTACAGACAACATCCTGAAAGTATCACTGAACCAACAGTTCTTTGTTTTACCAATAACTTCAGAATGTGCAGCACACACAGCACAGCCAAAGACATAAATCAGTCCTTAAAATTATTATGCCCATCAAACTAAAACACAAACTAAAAACACGTATGAATTGGAGCAAAGTGAGGAAAATTCCATTATTTCTCATTAAATCTATCACAATGTGACAGACAGCAAGCTGTTCCTTTTCTAGATTGATGTCATTTTATCCACTCAGCTAAACCAACAAAGAATTTCCAATAAACAAGAGTATGTCAAGAATGTTGGGGAATATATATCTCTACCTATATCTGTATCTCTATACCTATACTATATATATCTACACATCTCTATCTTGTCTGTCTCTGTCATCTATCTATCTATCTATCTATCTATCTATCTATCTATCTATCTATCTATCTATCTATCTATCATCTATCTATCTATCTATCTATCTATCTATCTTCTGTTATATAGCCCTATGGAACAAACAAAGTGTGTAGCCCACATGGGCTTTATTGCTTAACTGCAACAGGAAGCAGGAAACTTTGCTTAGAACAGTGGTTCTCAACCTGTGGGTCGGGACCCCATTTGGGGTCGATCGACCATTTCATGGGGGTCGCCAAGCAAGGCTGTCCGCCATTTTTTTGTCCGCCATTTTTTTTGTCCGCCATTTTTTTGTCCGCCATTTTTTCCCCCTTTTCCGGCGGGTGCCTTACCTCCCTTGGGCTGGGCCAGCTGGTGGTCGGCCTGCTCCGTCTCTGCCGCTTGCCAGCTACGCCTCGGCTGGCGCAGGGGGAGGAACCACGCATGCGCGGTGCTCCCGGGCAGGGAAAGTCCTCGACTTACGACCAGTTGGGTAGTCCTTGACTTACGACCGGTTTAGTCCTCGACTTACAACCGGTTTAGTCCTCGACTTACGACCGGTTTAGTCCTCGACTTACGACTGGTTGGGGTCGCGGCATTAAAAAGGTTGAGAACCACTGGCTTAGAACAAAAAGACATAGAGGATATAACACAGATGCAAACTTATAAACGCTGCCATCTACTGGTTGGCTGTCATTATTGCATAAAATACATGAACATGTATTCCAACACCCCTATTCAACAACTACAGTACTCCTTATATTAGTCCCATTTTGGATCTCAGTTCGATATATCTGTTTCCTGTGTTTCTTCTTGCTGTCCTGGCTGTACACAGAGCTGGTGCTGCTGCTGCAGCTCCAGCCTTGGCTCTCTGAGGGGCTGGCACTGGGACTGCTAGGGCTCTGGCTCTGAGAAATCAATAATTTCTAACTTCTAGAAGAAGTCTTTGCTGAAGAACAGAATAAAAAATCAATGCTATCTAACCAGATTTCTCAAAAATGGGACATTATTAGGACCTCCTTGGACAAATCAATAGTGATTGAATTATATAGCTGTTTTTGCCAATGATGACATTATTATTCTCTGATCACCACAATGTGAAATCACAGCTGCCAGTTCTTGAGCTGGTGTTGGCCTTCATACTGAAAGAAGCCCTCAATATGCAATTCAGGATGATGAATAAAATCAAATTAAATTTCATGAGTTAAAACAGCATCAACATTACCAATATTTTTGAAATGAATTCACAGGATTAACAAACTTTTTTGTAGTTTTGTCTGGAAAGAGGCAGATAGGAAAATTTGTTAAACTGTTCAAAGACAAGGATAATGAGAGAGGGGGGGGGAGAGGATAAATCCCCATATTATCATCCAAATTAATGGAAAATCAGATCATAATCAAGTATATCAAATTGCTTGGAGTCAATTTTTGCCTCAAGAATTCAGCTGAATGTCCACAGATGAACAATGAACCTCTGAACCTCAGTCCAGAGAGTTGCAATGAAAACTAAGAATGCTGCAACTATGCTTAAGGATATGTGTCTAATCACTATAATGCTATGAATATCACAGAATTGCATAACACCCTCAAACATTATTCCATAAAAGAGCACAGATCTAAGATCTAATATAACACAGACTCAGATTGAATAGATCTAGGAATAGATGAAACAGGGTATTAGTTAAATTAGAATGTCTTGATATCATTGAATGTGTCTTCCTTACTGGAAAAGAAGCTGGAACCTGCTGTTTCTCAGCCTCATTAAAGAGGTTGAAAATGCAAAGAAAGAAGATAGTAATCAGAAAAAATGACCAGTAATGTATTCACATTGGAAAATGAGTTTTAAAGCTCACATTGATGAGGAAAGAGCTCAGAAGCAACTTGAGAAAAGGAAAACAGGACTTTCAATGTGAGAGAGAAAACGTTTACCAAATGTGAATTATTCAAGAGTGAGGTGAAGACCAAGTAACATTTTAGGCAAAGGTTCACTCTTCAAAAACAGAATCCCCAAATATAGAACTAGAATCTGTACTCAGCAAAGACTTTACAAAATTACAGATGAAGAAATTTTGTGCTGGGCTCGAAAATGGAACATATGTACACCACATGTACAAATCACAGCCATTTGTGGGAGGGACAGATGATTGTGATAACAGCACACAAATTACATGACTGACCTACTTTAATTAGACATCACCGTGGCATTTGCCACACTACCACGACACATGGCATTTTGATGCCATCATGGTTTGTTATAGATGTTACAACCACTTCTAATTTATTTATTTATTTATTAGGCATTTTCCACACTACCACGACATATGGCATTTTGATGCCATTATGGTTTGTTATAGATGTTACAACCACTTCTAATTTATTTATTTATTAATCTAGCAAATAAAATTCTCAGTGGCAAACAAAAAATAAAAAAGCTGATCCATGAAACAAAGAGGGAGAAAAAGACTAGGCCCAATAAACATTTCACTTCCCATAAACCATAAATGCCTTCTCCAGAGCTTCAATAACTCAACACCTTGACTTCAATGCTTATTAGAAGACCCAGATCTTCATGGCTGTCTAAAAAGCTAGAGAGCCGGGTGTTTTTGTATCTTTGGAGGGAGGGTAGAGATTATTCCATAGAGCAGGTGCCGTGAGTGAGTGAGGGGTCTGTCACATTATATGAAAGTTATAATAGTCTTGTAAGTTATCTGTATTATTCTCTCTCTCTCTCTCTCTCTCTCTCTCTCTCTCTCTCTCTCACACACACACACACACACACACACACACACAGAGAGAGAGAGAGAGAGAGAGAGAGAGAGAGAAACAGACACAGACACAGAAACAGACACAGAGCAAATACTGGGTATCAGGGTGGATAATAATTGATGATTTTAAAAAAAATAAAAAAATGGATTTTTTTTATTTAAATCGATTTTTTATTTTTATCAAATTTATTTTAATAAAATGCTTTTGAAGTAAAAATCTATCTAAATATAGTTTTCTATTTAAGATACATTAATAATTTAGTTTATTCAGCATGAAATGGAGCTTAGTTATGTAGCATGAGGCTGTATATTCTGCAATATTTACATTTTTGGTAAACTCATTCAGTGAATCCAAGCTTTGCAAGCTGAGATAACATGCACTGCATTGATGCATTCACACAATTTCACAGAAACCATGAGATAAATCATAAAATAAAGTTTAGGAATATTCTTTTATCCCATTGTTTTGCAAATCTATGTACAATATAAACTGTATGATTGTTTGAAGAAAAATGCATCTGTACCAGGCTCTAAGTGTTTTAATTAAATAAAAGAATTTGAGTACTTCTCCAACTATTGTGTTTCCCCAAAAGTAAGACCTGGCCTTATATTATTTTTGCCTCCAAAAGAGGCATTAGGTCTTATTTTGGGGGGATGTCTTATATTTTTTGAGACATCTGCCTCGCCTCGTGGTGGCGGCACCAACAGCCCCATCCAGCAGAGTTTGTGGGACTAAAAAGTTCAGTCAGACCTTCCAACTTCTCGTGAGATCTTTTTTTTTTTCGTGAGAAGTTGGAAGGTCTGACTAAAGTTTTTTTAGTCCCACAAACTCTGTTTCCCTGCAGCAGGAGAGAAATGCACCAGAGCTGGAAAGCAGGTTAGTGAAGAAAAGCTTTCGGGAAGAGAGAGGAGCTGGCGGTGGTGCGACAAACTCTACAGTAGCAATGGGAGGAGAAGCGGCAGGAAACGGGGATGCCATTTCCAGACTGGAGAAGGGAGGCACTGGGTGATGCAGGGCAGCAAGCACGTGCTCTTCTCTGTTCTGCATTGCTGCGCAGAACCACTCCCCTCCCTGTTCTCTGCAGTGGTGGTGACGGAGGGCTGGCGGCAGGAGGCGGCAGGGGAGGCTTGCACAAGCCACGGGAGAGTTGGTGGAGTAGGAGGCAATGGCTGTTGCTGGGCAGATGATCTGTTGGACGAAGCGAGAAGAAAGCCCCTCCAGTGGTGCACAGTCACAGTGGAGCCTTTCGCCATCACTCCCCCCTGCCTCTGAAACAGTGGAGGGGGACCGGGCCTATCCCGCCTATCCTCCATAGCATGGTAGTTCGGCTCAGGAGTGGAGTGAAAGGGAAGGTCACTGAGCAAGGAATGGCCTGGCTGGAGGGCCCCTGAAGTGGGTGTTCCACCCCTCCCCCACCTGACTTGCCTCATTTTGGCGGCAGTGGTGCGACACATGTTCTCCTGCCCCATTGCAGCAGCGAGGTGGGATGGAGTGGGCAGGGTCCTAACTAGAGCTTATTTTGGGGGTAGGCTTATATTAGGCCTATCCCCCAAAATCAGGGTAGGTCTTATTTTCAGGGTAGGTCTAATTTTTGGGGAAACATGGTATGTGTGATTAACCTATTAACCTAAAATTGGTTCTGATATCGCTGTTTTACTAACTTGACAGTTTATTATTCTAAATAGGAAACCTTCATTTTGTTTGCAAATAATATCAAAGATTCTAATTACCAGCAAGAATGAGTCCTTACATTTAAAGAGCAGCTGTCATTTCAGATCCATCATGGCAGCGCCTGTTAGTAGGCATCCACTTACCTGCTGCCCGCCATGTCCCTCACCTTGTTGTGTCACTGCCGCATCACCAGCCATCCCATTAAGGTGAGTGGGACTGTCGGTAAGTCAACAGCGGGTCAGAGGAGGAGCCGCTACGGGACAGAGATGACAGCTGCTCTTTAAAAATTATGATTTAAATCGAGTTGATTTAAATCAAGCCTTTTTACTAGTGATTTAAATCATGATTTAAATTGACTTGATTTAAATGAAATTCACCCTGCTGGGTATCAAAACTTACTAAATTGCACTTTTTCCTGATTATTTTTAAAAGATCAAAATATGAGAGCCCTCGGATTTCATAGCTATTTTATCCTTTTGTCAAAATAGCTTAGGGACTGCCTTTTCCCTAACAACAAATTGTGAGATGTTTTTCTCACGGCTCTGGCAGAGGCATGTTTATTTGGGGCAAGAGAAAGAGCCTTTTCAGTGGCTCCATCAAAACATAGAATTCACTGTGTTGCCAGCCTTTTTGCAGCAATGTCTGTAAGAAAACAACCAAGCTCAGAGAGCACCAAGGACTCCACAGAATGTATATGTGTATGTGATGGTTGGTATAAGAACGTAGGTTGAATCAATTTGTGCATTTGTTGTTGTTATGGGATGGTCGTTATATGTTTCTTTTACGTTAATCAATTCTTTCTCAGGAAACATCCGTAAGGATGGAATTTTTTGTATTGTGACCATCTGTATCCATTATGACTAACTGGTTACAGAGGTCATACCTTGGAGGAAGGATATATGCTGCCACACCTCCTAATCACTTCCTCCTCTAAATTCAGCTTGTTGGAGTACAGTTAGGGAAAGGGTCTTCAAACTTGGCCTTTTATGACTTGTGGACTTCAATTCCCAGAATTCCTCAGCCAGCGTGCCTGGCTGAGGAATTCTGGGAATTGAAGTCCACAAGTCATAAAAGGCCAAGTTTGAAGACCCCTGAGTTAGGGTCGTGGCTCAACTTAAATGTCACAATTGCTGTGTTGCATTTCTAAGAAGGGGTCTGTAAGGTTTTCACACCATGAGGGAGATCCTGTTCCTATGTTTTTTTTCCCCTTATGAGTTGAAAAGTCATTCCATTTTTATTTGGAAGCTTCTGCTACTATGTGCACATACTCAAATTGGCTCTGATCAGCTTCCCATATAAGATCTAAGTAACTTCATGACTCTTATTCTTGGTATATCTGAGTGACAAACACTATACAATGGACAGCTTGACTCTAAAGAGTATCCCAGAAGAATTCCTATTTGAAATAACTGGGGCTCAATGAAACGTATTTTAATAATTTTACTTTCTTACATTATGTAAAGGTGTACATTCTGCCAGATCACATTATCTTTCAAATTAGAAGGGAAAATAATTGCAACAATCAGGCTACCACAGGCCTTATTTTGGCACTCAAACCACAAGCTACTATAGCAATCTTCTGGAACAGAGTGCTTAACACCTCCTCATTGTATAAACACAGTCATTTAAGGATCAGTAAACTGTCTGATGATGACAAAGACATCCAAATCATAAAGAATCTATATTGGCATCAGGTAGCAAATGGGAGACTAGGCCAAAAATACGAAGACAGGGATGTATTCTGTCTCCACTGTTGTTCAATATCTACTCTGAGTCAATCTTCAATGAGGCACTGGAAAACATTGATGCTGGCATCAAAGTAAACGGTGTTTGGATCAACAATTTAAGATATGCTGACGATACAGTTCTGCTTGCCAGTAAGCATGAAGACCTTCAGCTCCTCATCTACAGTCATAGAAATATCTGAAAAATACAGCTTGAAGCTTAACACCTCAAAAACCAAGATCATGGTTGTCAGCAAACAACCCGTTAATTTACCACCAATAAATTTGGAAGGAATACCATTAGAAAAAGTTGAAAGGATCACGGTTCTAATTTACATGAAAGCTGGGACATGACCATTGAAGTAAAGACAAGGATAGAGAAAGCTCGAACAGCATTCTTTAAAATGAAAAAGGTCTTCTACAGTCACGAATAAGCCTAAGATTGAAAATCAGGCTTGTCAGATGTTATATTTTTTCTATCCTGCTCTGTGGAGTAGAGAGTTGGTCTCTGACAGAAGGCCACCTGAAGAGACTAGAAGCATTTGAAATGTGTATTTTACGTATAAGCTGGGTTGACAAGATCAGAAATGAGGTGGTGGTAAGCCACCTGGGAAAGCCAAGGGAAATCATCAAAACAATTAAAAAACAAAAGTTAGAATATTTCGGACACATGATGCGACACCCAGAAAAATACGGCATACTCCATTTAATCTTCCAGGGAAAGATTAAAGGTAAACGAGATCCAGGCAGAAGAAGATCATGGCTTCAAAATCTAAGGGACTGGTTTGGACAAAACTCAGTTGCACTTTTTCGTGCGGCTGCTGATAAAAATAGGATTGCCAACATGATCGCCAACGTCTGGTAACGGATGTGGCACAAAAAGAAGAAGATGAAACTGTCTGAGATGATGATGATGATGATGATGATGAGTTTACCAAACAGGGTTCATTTCCCTCTACAAATTTATCACATATATTTGCAAAGGTTACAGAAACTATAAAACAAATCCTGCTGCTGGCTTTGTTCAAAGACGGAATGTATGTATGGTGAGTATTTTATATCACTTTCAGACTTGAAAAAAACACTCCTCTTCCCATGCCTCCTTACAATTATTTAATTCTAGGTTAAGAGGAACTCATTACATATTTTTAAAAGATGTCAATTTCTAAAAATTAAAAGAAACCAACTCTCAGTACTGAAAAGGTGCTTAGAAATGAAAATGATCGCACAATATAAAACAGGTTTTCTTAAAAAAAATGTTGACAGTGAACCGACAGAGGCGTTACAAAAAGTGATTCTTCCATGTCAAGTGCGAAGAACAATTATTTTTTCCTTCTTAGTGGTGAAGTTTCTTATTTACATCACTTGATATGCAACACTTTTTAGATGCACATTATAACAAACCCAAGACCTTGTTTAACCTTTCAGATGTATTTGATTAAACAAGGCTAGAAGGAAGCAGATTTTTTTCTTCTCCCTACTCTCATAGATATTGAAGAAGGAGAACCATATTAATCTATGTGGCTCAAAAATCAAATTCTCCCTATCGTTATAAAGCACTTTCTACTTATTTTTCAGGTTGCAATACAATATATTGTATTCTCCAAATACAGTAAATGTCAGCAGCCATAATCCCAAGCTAGCATGTTTAAAACTATATGAGTTGGAAATTTTAGACCAACACATTTGGACGTATCTAGTTGGAGAATGCTGTCCATCATATATAAAAGTGAAATAATACTGTTTAAACTAATAATAAAAGTAAATACTTTTTTTCAGTTGATTCCTGCTGACAGAAATATTGAAGTTATTCACCACTGCCTGCTTAGATATTGTTTCATTTTATTGTCTAGAATTAGTTATTGTTCCATTTTTATTGTGTGGTATTCTAGTATTCCTGATAAACTTACATCTAATTATTAATAAAGCTCAACTTTGCTTAGTGTCTGATCCAAGTCAAGCTCAACTAGATGCTGCCATTTGCTGAGACTAACCTTTACTATTTTACAGACATATATAACTTGTTAATTAACAATTATATATAACTTGCTTATTGATAATGGGCAAACAACTATCCTGGAATGAACAGTTAGTGAAAGACACAATGTCTATCTTACCCCGTTTTGACATATTATTTTCAATTGCTGTTCTCACTGCTATATACTGTAAAGGATTCTTCGTATAATTGTGCAGCTTCAGAAATATTATATATTAACAACAAATTAATTTATGCACAGTAAATTACTTCTGTTCCCTTTTGGAGTCACACTTAAATACTTATGGAAAGGAATGATTATTGTTAACTAAATTTGTACAGTGTTTTAATATTTAGTGTATGTGTGTGTTTTCACTCTCATTTTAATTTCCTGATGATTCAAACTATGCATATCTGTAATTAGTCCCTAATTAGTCCATTAATTCATAGCATTGAATTTCAGGGTCCTGTTGCTCTGAAGCCCTGTATTATGCCTATATTTGGTCACAATTGGTAGAAATTGGTGGGTTGGGTTTTTTTTTTTTGCCATTTGAGAATAGCAAACACAAAAATATAGGGCCACTTCAAAAATAAGTTTAATATACAGTAATGTATAAAATAAAGTAAACTTCCAGCCAGATTTTTTTTAAAAAAAAAAAAAACCTTGGTTCAGGCCACTTTGCATCATCAGTCCATCCAGGTGGCCTTAATGTACACATCATTAAAAGCTCTCTGTTCTGACACATGACACTTCTTTGCAGCCTTCTTCACTCACTGAGCTCCTTCTTGCCAAGTTTCACTGGATTGCATATACCTGCAGTAGAAGGGTAGCTCCTTCAATATCAACTACTTAGGGATGGTCAAAATTCTCCCTACATATTCCTTATTTGCTATTCAGCTCATTGGAATAAGCCAATATATATTTTCAGTTTACAGCAATAGCTAAATCTGCACAAGGCTTTATCAAATGCATTTTCTGAAGCCCCCTTCCCCCCCCAAAAAAAATAGTTTTCAGAAGCTGAATACCAAGAAAATATATATATATATATATATATATATATATATATATATATATACAGGGCTTTTTTTCTCGGAGAAAAGGTGGCGGAACTCAAACCTGGCCACGCCCTCATCAAACCCTAGGACCGCCCCTTTAGAGAACAGGAATGCAAGTAAAATTTGGGAGGGGCTATTTCCGGTGTGGGAGGGGCTATTTCCGGTGCGGCCGGCCC
>NW_015388233.1:15902-65335 GCF_001527695.2 Protobothrops mucrosquamatus | reverse complement strand
ACTAACCTGAGCACAACAAAGCCCCCACCCAAACAAAACACTCCCCCATCCAATCAGAGCACAGCCAACCCCCCATCCAATCAGAGCACAGCCAAGCTCCTTAACCAATCAGAACACACCTCCACCCAATCAGAACACAGCCAAGCTCCCACCCAATCAGTTCAAACCCCACTGGCAGTTAAAAGGAAGAAACAGCTGCAATCACACATTACTCCTAGAAGCACGAAGCTGAAGACACCAGCCTGAAGATGACAAATGGGATTTCGTCGAAAGGTCACCAAGACACTTCCAATTTTACGCGGGAGAAAACCCGATTAACCAAAGACCTACTATATATATCTATCCCAGTACTCCCTTAATTCTTTGTTAGCAATCCAAATTTTGAAATATATATATATATATATATATATATATATATATATATATATATATATATATATATATATATATATATATATATATATATATATATATATATATATATATATATATATATATATATCTTATATAAATAAAAATGTAAATGTTCATTTATTCAAAATCTTAAATCTCCGAAAGTTCTTCACCGATTGCTTTGAAATTTTGACACAACGTTGCATTCAAATACGCGCGTGTTTTTATATACCTACTATTATATAGATGTCACACCTGTGACAGGTAAAAACAAGACTGATTTAAACGATGCGAATTTGAAACTAGCAGGCAAAGAAATGGATTTTCATTATGAATTTAAATATCACTCCAATATGGTTTTCAGATATTTCTTACATTATGTGTATTTTATTTTGCAAATGTAACCACACACTTAACTAGGCACATAAAACAAGACCAGGTGGCCCAGAGCCAGTATAAATGTAGCCCTACATCAGCAATCAAGTGTAGCAAATTTTATGTAGGGCTACATTTCTACTGGCTCTGGGCCACCTGGTCTTGTTTTATGTGCCTAGTTAAGTGTGCTGTACATTTTTTAAACATGGATTAATTTATCAACATTTATTCAAATTAGTATGGTAGAGGTATTATGTGAATGTAGCCAACAAATGCCATTATGATATTACACTATACCTTTGGTTTATTAGAGTTGTATTCCAATTCTTCTTTAAAATGTTCAACACACTGTATGAAACCTACTGTTTAGGAGACATACAGAACTCAAAGTAATTCACTGAGAGAAGTACATGCTTGTCTGTACTATCAATTAGGAATATATTTTTATATTTTTTCCTTGTGGAATTTGCAAGAATCCAGATCTGCAATAATCTATATTTGCAAAAATATGATTTGAGATTTTCCTTCTTATGGAGTCTGTATATTTTTTCAATCTACTATTACTTCTTGGATTTGACTGCTCATGGTTTAAGTGCAGGTGACACAGAATCCCTCGAAAAATGGTGAGCTAAACAGACAAAACAATCCCTAAATATATTTATTCAGAAATAAGTGCAGTGGTTTCAGGACTAAGTATGTTTAAAACTGATGAATAAATTAAAAACATTGGAACAGCTATTAACATTTACAACTGAACATCAAAATGTGTCCATGTGTTTTCTTTTCTGCACAGTAAATCAGTTCTATTTTTCTTATCGCTCAGCTCAGGCAAAAGATTCATGAAATGTGGCAAAAATCCAAGTATTTGACACAATGCTTACCACACAAGGGTCTGACATAAAATTTACCATGTGTGAGAACTATTTCTGACCCCTGTCCTCCATGACAGTAGGCAAATATGAAGAAATCTTAAATCACCCTGTTAATTTTGAATTTTAACTCAACAGAAAGTTAGAAAATAAAAATTTGCAAATAAAATTCATGGGTTCTTATTTAGAAAACATCACTTTCTCTGAGTTTTGCCTCCTCTTGAGTACCATTTGACAGCTTTTCAAGATTTTGTTATTGTATCTTATAATAAGAGAGTTCCAGCAGTCCTTGTATTGTCTGCTTCCTGATCTGACCTTTCTTGAAGATCTGACAAATAAGGAGATGAGTTTAGTTTGGCATGATTTATGTGATCATGCCCAGGCTTTTGGTATTTGTAGAATGTTTTTCCAAGTGCTCACAGACATCTGTTCAAAAACCTTGCCCAGTGTAGACATCAAACTGACAGGCTTAAGGTTACCCAGATCCATCCAACCTTCCTTCCCTTCCCTTCCCTTGCGATATCTTTCACTGAAGGAATGGAGGAAAGCTTCACAAATATCTTATATTTCCTGAATTGTCTATATGTCAGCCCTTTGACATAGGCCAGGTCAGGAAAAAGACCTCACAAATCTTGACACAAACTGTATAGATATACCGGTAAGCTATAATAATAGAATCTTGAAAGCCTGACTGAGTTCTCCTCTCCACATCTCTTATAATGAATTACGAAGGAATCAGTCTGAGGTTCTTTCTCAGATTTGCATTGTTGCCTGAGCTTAAAGTAAAATGTTGTTTTTGTAACCATCATTCCTTCTGCCTAGCTTTCCCAAGATCATCTTTGTGGCTCCTTGCAATACATGGCAAATAAATGTGTGGTTTTCTTTTCTTAACAATTGAAAAGGGATCAAACTAGCAGATTTTATTTCTGTCTTAATGTCAGTTGTGGAGCCCATGTGTAAAAGGGCCTTCAGAGCTTCAAAAAGGTTAGGGAAACACACTTGGGCTCCTTAGGTTATAAATTCAAGATGGATTCTGGAAAGTTTGGGGAATGAATGTTGAAGTTTGTGAATTCAGAAACAGAGTCTATTAATGTCCAAATAATGACCATCATTTTTAAAATAGCATTTATTGCCAGCAAATCCAAGGTAGTTAGCAAAGAACTTTATAGGGATTTGCATTATGGTTCCAAAACCTGCATTACAACAAAAAGCAAAATAATTTAAAAAAAAAAAATTCAGAAGAGCAAAATTGTGGGAGTCTGGCTCCTTTGTTCCAAGTCTGAGATTTTGTATCATGATGTCGAGGAGGAGTGTTGGATTCAATGGCCATCAAGTCAGAGTGAACCTTGCAATCAAAATCAAATTTTGCCTCACCAATTACAGCATAAACAGGGGTTGAGAGAGAACCATGTACTTTTAAGTACTTATGGGAAAAGTCCAATGAGTTAATCCCTTATCCTTCCACTTCCCTTTCCAACAACCATCTTTATAAACACATGTAACATTCCTTTCAAATACTGTACTCCTTCCTGCTCATTCCTCCTTCATCTATCTGTATAGAATTTGTAAGCAATGCTCCTCATCGCAGAGACTTCTGTTGTTATGAATTATATTCTCCCATATACAACAAAGTACAACAGGACAGGAAAGAGTGATTTATGACTATTTTTCACACTTACAACCATTGTAGCATTCCCATGGTCACGTGATCAAAATTCAGATGTTTGGCAACTGACTTGTATTTATGATGGTTGCTGTGTCTGGGGGGGGTCACGTGATCACCTATTGTGACCTTTTGAAAAGCAAAGTCAACGGGCAAACCAGATTCAGTTAACAACTATGTTACTAATTTAACAACTGCAGTGATTCACTTAACAACTGTGGCAAGAAAGATTGTAAAATGGGGCAAAATTCACTTGACAACTGCCTTGCTTAACAACAGAAATTTTGGGCTGAATTGTGCTTGTAAATCGATGACTAACTGTTACAAATATATTTGTAACTAGAAAGTAATTCCTGTATGAATAATACACTTATCACTGTTGTTTGCAGTAGATTGATACATCTAGGGTTGTTTTCTGTTTTGTTTGCAGATTAACAGGCTGACAGTATAACAAAATAGTGAATTTCAGAATGAAAAAGGATATACTTACATTTGTGACATATTCAATATCCTTCCAAATATTACATTCCCTCGGAAAGTCGGATAACTCTAAAAAATTATCCACTATCACTTGGCCAATCAAGTCATGCCTGGAGAAGCGGTCAAAGTCATAGACTGAAAAATGAAGCTTTCTTGAACTCAAATCTTTGTAAGGAACAGGAAATAAAAAAACTTCATCAAATACTGGGTTAAGAGTTTTTCTATGTACTTTAGTCTGATGTTTTGTTTTCCTATCTGGAAGTAAGTAGATCTTGACATAAGGGTCTGAGGTCCCAGAAAAATCCTTCGCTGGCAGGCTGACAGCTTTATGAATCTTCACTATAAGTTGTTCTAAATCACAATCATATTTTACAATAAAATTGAGCTTCCCGCAAGACTTGCTATTATTTCTCCGACCATCATCCGTGTCCACTGATCTTTGCTTATACAACTCCGGCTTGATGCGTCCAATGCCCGTCAGCTGCTCCTGCTTCTGTATCTGTTGGATGTTGAAGTCAGGATTTGAGAGATTGAGCTGTCTTCGTATTGAATTGTGCCTTAAATTAAAGCAAAATATATTGATTGGTTGATTGATTGCACTTATTTCTTGTTCTGTAATTTTTAAACAAAAACTGTTTTCAAGAGTGGACAAATAAAGGAAATGAAAATATACTATTATGAAGAGAGAAGGACTGAGATATGGAATGGAATGGAATAGCATAGCATAGCATAGCATAGCATAGCATAGCATAGTACAGAACAGAATGCTTTATTGGCCAAGAGTGATTATTGGGGGAGAGGGAGATGGAGAGCGAGAGAGAGAATGTGATTCGATGAATACTGGATAAATGGACAGGAATACGAAAATCAAGACTTTGAAATATGAAAAACTTGTGAATTGGCGCATTTAAATACTGTGCAAAGAGACCAGATGGCCCCTGTTTTGACTACCATAGTAACTAATGCTTTGGAGTTTCCTAAGGGAATTCCAGAAGATGGTAGAGGACAGGAAGGCCTGGAGGAACATTGTCCATGGAGTTGCGATGGGTCGGACACGACTTCGCAACTAACAAGGGAATTCCTCCCCTATTCTCCAACTTTTAAAAAGGATTGCTAGGCTTTGGGGTAGTTTTCAGAGCCTGGCTACTTCAGGCTATTATAGTAGTGTTTTGAGTTGGTGTATTTATTTCTCCAGCTACAAATCATCCAATCAGACTAACCTCAGTTGCTTTTTAATTTTCCTGCTCTTTGTATAATCAGGCATCATTTTTAATTTTTAAAGGACGCATGCTAAATATAGAAATCTACCCTCCAAAAATAACTATATGGTACAAAAGCCATATAACGTTTCATTATAGCCAATATACAACCATGTAAGAAATAGAAATGCCAATTAATGTCCTGACATTTAGGATATCTGACTACAAATCTTAAAGACATCACAACATTCAGAGATTCAATAGGCATGGAATTCGAGAAGGAATCATAAGATTTGCTGAAAACAGGAATAATATTTCCTGTTCTGCTGGCTTGGAACTGACACTGAATTATTCTTATATTTGGGAACTGCTTGCAAGATTGCAATATCTGAGATGAGGGTCTCTATTTCTAAGCAGAATTGGAATCAGGTTGGATTTAATCATTTCCCCCATGATTCACAAAAGTGAAAAATCTCTGGCTTTAATATGCTGGAGCAATGGCACAGACTATTTGGGTGGCCTTAATTCAGTGAGATACAAGTAGTCCTCAACTTATGACCACAACAGAAATCAAAATTTCTGTTGCTAAGTGAAATATTTAAGTGAGTTTTGCCTCATTTTAGAACCTTTCTTGCCACAGTTGTT
Source organism: Protobothrops mucrosquamatus (assembly GCF_001527695.2). Classification (NCBI taxonomy): domain Eukaryota; kingdom Metazoa; phylum Chordata; class Lepidosauria; order Squamata; family Viperidae; genus Protobothrops; species Protobothrops mucrosquamatus. The sequence continues at coordinate 59,711 of NW_015388233.1, read as the reverse complement.
AAGTGAATCACTGCAGTTGTTAAGTTAGTAACAGGGTTGTTAAGTGAATCTGGCTTCCCCATTGACCTTGCTTGTCAGAAAGTCACAAAAGGGGTTCATATGACACCGAGATACTGCAACCGTCATACATATGAGACGGTTGCCAAGTGCCTGAATTGTGATCACGTGACTGCCGGTACGGTCATAGTGTGTAAAATGGTCATAAGTCACTTTTTTCAGTGCTGTTGTAACTTTGAACGGTTGTAAGTCGAGGACTACCTGTACAGAGTGGGAGGGGGCATTCCTCTCTGGTGCAGGCAAAAGGTAGGCTGGTGGTGGGTGTAGAGTCCAACTGCTACTGCCATGTTGGAACAATGGAGGGAAAAAATAGTGCCTTCCATTAAGTTTTGGCTCCTGGTGACTGCCTCCTGCATCTTTCTTGACTACATTTTTCAGAAGTGGCTTGCCAGTTCCTTCTTTCTACGGCTGAGAGAACTGATTGGCCCAATTCACCCAGCTGACTTTGTGGCTAAGGCAGGACTAGAATTCACATTCTCCTAATTTCTAGTCTGATGCTTTAACCATTACATCAAATCGACTATCGGCACTGAAGGGAAGGTGGGCGGTTTAAAAATTACGAATGAAGGCAAATATATGTGTCCCAGGATAATAATGCGAGATCAGATTTGGGTTAGTCACCAGGACCAGAGATTTATTCTTCTGAGCTTTTGGACTCATGCTGGAGTCCATCTTCAGGGAACCTCTCTCTACTGGAATATGTACTTTGGGCTATTCTGTGTGTCGTGTTTATGTGGTGCCTTCCTATTGGCTGATTGGTGCATTGATGGCTGTCATTGGCTCATAAATCAGCGCTCCTGTTAACTGACAAGGCGCCCATATTCCAGGCTTAAAAATTATTTGCTTCAAGTATCAAATATGTTAGGAATGCCACTGCCTCCGAACTTTACTCTATTCTCAGTAATGTTAAGAAATTACAGCACAAATGTATCTTACAAAGAAGGAAAATAATAATTTTAAAAATAGGTTGGGAACATTCCTGATGGTTTCAGTTTGTTCTTGTTCCACATTGTTGTTGGCAGTGGGGAGAATCCTTGTATATTTGAATGAGACTCACATTATTGCCAAACTGAAGAGTAAAAATTATGCAAAAGAGCATTTGCAGGTAAATTCATCTACAAATTGCATCTTGAATGCCTGATGTTCAGATGAGAATCCTGGCAGGAACCATATTAATCCATTGACCAACCATATAAAATACAGAATATCTTGTAATTATGGCCCTGCCTTCTAACATAAATTTTAGAATATCCCCCAATCTTCTATTAAAGAATCTCAGGGTAGGACACCATAAATAAAAATAATAAAATGCTGAAAAATAGCAAAGGAATGTCCTTTTGTTTGGTTTTTCCTGTACCAGTCATCTATCCAGCAGGCAGAGGAGAGACCATTTGGTTGTAAAATTTGCTAGAACTCAGAAGCAACAAGATAAACAAAAGAAAGCATTTTTCACAGCGGTCATAAATAAATCATACCCGCCAACATTTCAGAAAAAGAAACAGGGATATGAGTAATTCAGTGTGTCTTACAAAGCATAATGCGCACAAAACTGCTTTTGTTTTCTAGTAGGTATTATGCTGCACCCTCATTACAGAGAATTAAACAATAAAATCACACAGACACATGAACATGACAGGAAAGGATCACTGTAACATCCCTTTCTTTCTAGCTGATGCAATACCACCTGTAATAACACTCTTCCCCCTTTTTGAATGTTAGAATAAATTTGCTATTTGCACAGTAAAATATTAAACATTACTAAAATGATGTTCCAATTTAGCTTAGTGAGGCTTATTTTGAGAAATAAATGCAGTAGGTTTGCAGCCTTCTTATGTAAAATGGAATAACACAAACTAATAGAATTTTCAACTTTGGGGAAGCTTCTGAAAAATATAAATGTTCCTTTGTCCCATCTCTCACCTTTAAACTATCAGCTTAAAGTATTATCAAGAAAACACATTTATAACTTTTTTCTCATTTGGCGTGCCTCAGAATGCTGCCCCAAATAGTTAGGCTTGCAGCCTAATCTCTCTACTCTATGCATAGTCCTTTTTCAAGTATAATAAACTCCTGAATTCTTGGATGCAACCCCTACCCCCAGCACTAAAAAGTATACAGAAGATAATAAGCCAAGGTTAATTTAGCATTTTTACTATTATCAAGCCACCTTTGTTCTTAACTGGCTGCAAAATGATTATGTTTCCTCTTTGATCAATGGGCATCAAATTAACAAACCCAGAAGTAGCACCCTAGACACACACACACACACACACACACACACACACACACACAAAGAAAACAAAGGGAGTCTGGCATCCTAATTGGAAAAAAAATGTAGCCCTTTCAGGAAATTTACGAATACTAGTATCTATCATAATTTACAGGATTTCATTGCCCCAAGGTGTGGTCTAAGCACTAGATTAATGGCAGATAAAAGGTTGAGGCAAATTTATGACAGGTTATGTCACAATGGATTATTATCCACCGCTATGGTATCAGGGCTAGTATTCTGGAGAGTTTATAAAAATACTTTATGTGGCAGAGGCGGCTAGTGCACCTTTCGTTAATGGAAATGGAGGCAAACGGAACTTTTCTGTTGTCTGTCAATCAGGCAGTGGAAAGCATTTGAAAGTAGCACTTTACACAGCTGGTCTTCTACTTATGATCTTAATGGAGTCTGCCCGTTATAGACATAAAGTCATGATAAAGTTGGTCATCATAAAAATGACCCAATTTTAACCTCATTTTTGTGGCAGTTGTTAAGTGAATCACCATAGTAATTAGGTGAATCATGGTTGTTAAGTCAATGCCGTGATTGTTAAGCATGCCCACTCTTCACTATGGAGCATTTTTTATCGAAAAAAGGATGTAACTGGCAGTTTTCAGCAAAAACATCAGCACAGAATGCTGCTAATGGCCATGCATATAGGCTAGCTGCCAAGCACATGACTATGGGGGGTGGGCAGCCATCTCTGTACTACGGAACCGGGTCGTAAGTACCTTTTAGAGGGTTCACCGTAACTTTGAATGGTCACTAAGTGACCAGACATAAGCCAAGGACTAGCTGTATAATATATTAGTATGAACAAGGATAAATAGGTCCCCGAATCCTCTTCAAGATTCACTGTAAGCACTTCAAAACCCTGTGGGTACATGGACAGTTGCTTCACTGGCGGTCATGGGTACATATCTTCACGCAGCTGTAGAAGCCATCAAAGCTGTTGCAATCCTATCAGACGATGTTGTGGCTGTAATTCTTCAAGAAAACAGGCTTGCGCATAAATGAAACGTAAATGTGCTTTACGAAGCACCCGTTTTGAATGCTTGGCATAATCCTATTTGCCGTGTCTCATTAGCTTTGGGATTGGTGATTTTCAGCAATATAGGAATTCAGCCCACAAGTTTTATGTAGGCTGGAAATTTTTTATGTTGGTTCTGCCCACTGTCTTTCATGCTCCCACCTTTTTGTTATGTACCCCTTGATATACAGAAATTTTATTCAGTCAGTCTCCCTTGGTGACTTCACATGCCTCCCACTCAATCAAAACTGTGGCTAAAACCTAACACTTCCTATTTCTTATTCTCACAAGTGTTTTATTAACCTGTTCTATTTTTGCTGACATCTCTGCAGAGATAACATCAGGACTCACCGCAGCAGAGATGTGCAAATGAGCATACTTTGCAAGATTAAATTGGGGCTCCTTTCACATACTACATTTGGCAATTTTGTCTAGTTTAGAAAATAGTTCTTGCTATACATGGCCTGTAAATGAAGGAATGTTCCTGCAACACACACACTTTTGATTTGTTCAAGTTTGCTCCCAGTGTCCCTAAATTCTTGCAGCAAAGTGATTTTTCACGGGTGAGCATCAAAGAATGCTGCATTCTTTCCTACACATCACAAATTAAAAAAAGAAGCCACATAAGTGTATTTATTCATTCATTTGATTTTAAAGAAAACCTGCCTTTATTACTTTATATTAAGTATAATTTACATTATTTAATAATACCTTTCCTATTTTCACAACAACCAGGTGAGATGGGCCTTTAAGACTCTTTAGTATTGCATTTATGACTATTTCCAATGAAACACTTCCTCCCATCAATGGAGGCTTTCCATGTTAATGAAGAAAATCAAAATACTGAAATTAGTGGAGAGCCTCTACAGAGTCTTCCTTTAAAATGATTTTATTGATACCCACCCAGAGTGGTCTGAAAGAAGATCAGCGATATATTTTAAATGAATGAATGAAACAGGAGCATAAAGAGGTTACCATTCTGACTCAAAGGTCCTATATATACTTACCTGGGAGTAGGATTCATTGAATCCTATATGATTTACTACAAAGTAAGGCTTGAATATGTACCTTTCTGCTTGGAGATTAGTGTTAAGTCTTCTATTAACCCATTTTTTGTTGTGAACAACGTATAAAAGGATTTCTTCTGTTTCTACACCACTTCATGTGCAGTGACATTGAACCAAGCTAAACAGATCTTTCACTGTGGTATTACGCATAGTTATGAGAGTGAATGGGAGGTTCAAAACAGGTAAGATAGTGGGGGTGGCATTACAATTGATCCTGCTCCCCTATACATTTGTCTGACATCAAAACATATAAAGTGGGGTAGGGATTCAATTATTGTCATCTTGCTTGTTTTTATTTCCCTTGCAGATGCCACCTGATGGGATTAAAACTATTGAGCAGACTGAGACTTACTATGCATTAACAGAGTGTGCCAGCATAGGTTTATGTTTTCTGTGTGAATGTGTATGCACATTTCTACATGGGTATGTGAGAGTGTAGTTCATATATAACAAACAGTTTGCATGAATGTATACAGATGCAGGCTCAACTAATTTTATGAAAGGAACAATTTATTTCATAAGCAATCTTGTGGGAGGGTAAGTCATTAATCCAAAACGTTTACTGAATATGCTGATTTAATTTGCTCTGCCCAATTGGGGAGAGGGTTACAGTCCCATACAAATGAGCCCTGGTGGTATAGTGGTTAAAGTGCATTATTGCAGGCAAACTCTGCCCACAACCTGGAGTTCTACCCTGACAGTGGTCAAGGTTGACTCAGTCCTCCATTCTTCTGAGGATGGTAAAATGAGGACCCAGATTGATGAGGGCAATATGCAAGTAATGCTTACACTGTAAATTGCCCAGAGAGCACTGTAAAGTACTATGGGGTGGTATATGAGCCTAAAATGCTATTGCTATGCTATACATCTGGTCACATTGCACATACTTTTGGGGGGGGGAAGTGATTGCAGATTGATTTTGGTGATAGTTTTCAATCCCATCTGAAAAATCAGAAGATTTTTGCTCATGTTTTTTTAACCTTCTTTCTGCCCTTTCTTTTCTATGAATCTATGAATCTAATTCTTTTTTTTTTTTTTTTTAAAGATGATTGTGTCTATAACACCAAATGCAGTTACAGGGCATAAAGAGAGAGAAAGAGGGAGATCCTGTACCAGAAGCTTATTTTATTCTTTTCTAGCCAGAGATTCAATAAAAAGATCATTCTTCCCCAATGTGAAATATTTCAGACAAATCATTATTCAGAACTCCCCAGTTAGAATACCCTGTGATTTCCCATGAATGAGATTTGTAAAATGACAAAGAATCTTAACACCAATAGACCTGGCATTTGCAATGTGAGTCAAGCAGAGTCAGGGGAATGCCAAGAGCATTGTGTTACAAGTGCCACTCTTTTCTCCATGGGCTGCAACATTACAATGCTGCTTAGGACAAAAATAAAAGCGGCAAATTCATGTGGGTGACACTGACCCTATAGAAGAGCTTCAGGAATCAAAGTGTTATGGGTTTAAGTTTTAATCTACGTATAAAACCAACCAAACAATTTATTTGTCAAGTTTCATTTAGATCTTTTCAATGCCCAATGCCCAATTCTGTATGGAAAAATGGATTTTCTTTTTATAAAAACAAAACAAAACATTTGTTTCTAGTTTTTCAACTTTGTCTTTGACTAATCCAGTAAAAGCTACATATTTTTCTTCCTCAGCCTTTCTTACTCTGTCTTTTGCAACTGGCTTTCTATTTGCCAGCTTCCTTTTCTTTTTAGGAATAGGATCTTGCTCAAGCCCAGGGAAAAGCATATAATTTGTTTATCACCTTCATAGTTAATTTCTCTTTGCTCAGATTTGTATTTCTTTACTTCATCTCCAATTACAGACTCAGCTCCTAAACTTGGTAAAGCAAGGCATCTTCTAATCTGTACTTTAATATCCTCCTTAGAAGCCCTACATCAGTGATGGCGAACCTTTTAGAGACCGAGTGCCCAAACTGCAACCCAAAACCCACTTATGCATTGTTGGGTGCCGGGTGGGTGTGGCCCATTGGGTGGGTGTGGCCTGTTGGGTGGGTGTGGCCTGTTGGGTGGGTGTGGCCTGTTGGGTGGGTGTGGCTGCGGTGGTAATGGCAGACTGGGTGGGACTAAAAAGTTCAATCAATCAATTCCAACTTTGCAAGATCTTTTTTTTTCCCAGGAGAAGTTGAAATTGACTGATTGATTGAACCTTTTTTTTTTTTTTTTGCACACGGCAGCGGAGGCCTAAAGCGAAAAAGTTTTATAAAACCTAGCTGAAGGCCTAGGACTGGGGCGACGGCCCGCGTGCCCACAGAGAGGGCTTTGCGTGCCGCCTCTAGCACCCGTGCCATAGGTTTGCCACCACTGCCCTACATTGATGCTTCCCATCAAATAAGGGAAATGTAAGACAATAGGGAAGGGAATGTCACCCTACCCACATATATATTTCTCCTTGGGATTAAGGATATAGAAGGGTAAGAATTGACCTTTTTGCTCTCCTCCTTCATTATCCTTACACAGATATCAGAGTACTGACCGAGCAGAAGACGTTGGCTCTGTGATTTGTCGATGCATCCGAACATTGTGCATGCAGTTCTCCTTGGCCCCTGCCTTAGCGTCCAGTGGAATGTCTGGAGAAGTGTGGCTTATTTTCATGGAAGAGTCAGGGTAGGAAGTCGGCTGTCCCAAGAATTCCTCGCTATATTCTTGGTCATTGGCCTCTGTGTCTGTGTAGTTCAAGGATTCCTGCTTGTCTTTGTTGCCTAGCAGGCCACGCTCTCGCCATGGAACCCAACAAAGCTTCCAGGACACAAACAGAGATACCCCAAACAAAGCAAGTCCACATGCGGTGACCACCAAGGACAGCAAACTTACTGTGATATCTGGAACGAAGATAAAATAATACATGTTAATGTTCAAAGAAGAGCTGTTCTCCTAATGCCTAATGTAGACCAGGACTAAGCCTTTTTTGTGCATAGCAAGCCCCCCCCAAAAGATTATTTCCAAGCAATTTTTCTTCTAAATGTCTCATTAAAGTTTTTCCCCCTATTAAAGATTTCTGCTGTATATTTAACTAATGCTATCTTGCCTCATAAGTATATGAAGGACTCGAATGGATCAATCCAAAAGCCTACAGAGTTCAACATTCAGTGATTGCATTCAACTGGCACCTCTCTGTAACAATCAAAGATGGGATTTATACAATAAAAATAATTGTATATTTATTTATTTGAATTCATTAGCTGCCCAGCTCCAATGGACTCTAATGTCTAAACTGTTTAAATGTAAATTATGTAAAATCACTGATGTGATCGTTGCCACCAGAATGGGAGAAAAGAGAATCAAGATGCTTAATAACTGATTGCAGTAACAATGAAAAAAAATTGGCTTGCAGTCATAAAGAAGTCTTTATGAATGCAAACATCAGTATACAAAACTTTCAAATGTTCTCATCTTTGCATGCAAATTTTCATACCAGGAATTATCTAATACCCTCTTTGTATTCCATCCCAAATCAGGAAATTATAGCTAACAAAATTAGCATATTAAAAGTGGTTTCAACTTGGTTTAATATCCTGACTTGTTTGAAACTAGTACTCAGAGTTGCAAAGTTTTGATAAAATGGGACACTCTAATTAAGGAAAGACATTCAGCTTTGTTTATTCACTTGCAGAAAGAAAAACTATGCATAAGAGGAAAGAACTGTTCATATCTCAGTATGTTGAACGGATGGGAGATTTTGCTGTTCAGCTTATTTGCAGCTCAGAAGATTGACTTAGAAAAAGGTGAATAATTATGAAACAAATGGATTCTTGTTTGGTTTTCTCTGTAAATATGCAAGAACATTATCTGATGTCTAAATATAGAATTTTGCAGACACAGGGACTGATAAACTTGTTCTTTTAATCAGACCAGTGTTTATCTTTCACGAGGTTATAAAAAATTGTCCACATTAATCAAATTAGGGAAATGCTAACATTGTTAACAGGAAAGAAATACTTTGTATAGAAACATTCAGGCCAGGAAAAATGCCAAGCAACAAAACTTCAAAACAATTATGTGCATAAATACTTTTGTCAGTCATGTGAAACATGCCACACACTCCGCAAGCAGTTCAATCCAGGCAAGAATTCACTATTTCAGCAGGCTCTCTTGAGTTGAACTGAAAAGAATAGAAAGGGCTTTGCATCTGAGGTGCTTGGACAACATCCCAGTCCAGCTTACAGCCTAGGCTTTCTGGGGATCTCCAATCCAAATAACAGTCGGGTCCAACTTGGCTTAGATTTTTTGAGATCAGCCAAGGTTCATGAAGAACTGCTACTTGCCATGACTCCTTGAACTTTATATATAATCTTAAAATGTTTGTTCATCCATCCCAACTCCTGTAAAAATGTAACATAGAGAGTTAAGTCATGATTGTACTACGAAAATCAATGAAATGCAAACTGGAGAGGGTCCCCCCCACCCCATACACATAGGAGTTTAGACATAGTCAGCAGTCTCAACAACTACCAGAATGGTATAGAACTGAAGAGACACAAAGAGTGAATTGTTGGAAGTAGTCTAGTTTCAATTAAAGATGTGAGTGTTTTATAGAAGAGGTGTTAAAAGAGTTTTTATTGAGCTATAGTACTTTATATTTCAATGAAATTTTTATTGTATGCATCAAAGCTCTGGGGTATCTGTCCTTGATTTTTCATAAAGTGGAGCTCATCGCTGCTTCTGCATAAAGCATATTTTTGAGGTGGCACGTATCTGCTTTATGCTTGTTACTCTACAGAAGTCCTGCTTGAATAATAGCACTGATACAAATGCTACTTAAAATCATCACACAGTTTAGTAAACGAGCCTGTTCTACTTGGGACTATCTCTTTGGTCCTCCAGCATAGCTACAAGGAGATTTAAAACAACTATTGTCTGAATCCGATTAAACCATAGTATGCCTTTACATAAGTCAAGTTCCTTGACTTATGACCGCAACTGAGTCCAAAATTATGGTAATAAGTTATGCTGGTCATTAAGTGGGTCACCTCCGCACAGCCATTTTATGATCTTTTCTGCAGCAGTCGTTAAGCGAATATTGCAATTGGTAATAAGTAACCCGATTATCTGCAAAGGGCATTTTTTGTCAGAAACCAGAAGTAAATACCAGTTTCTGGCAAAAACAATGGTAATCGCAGTCACATAAATGCGGGCCGGTTGCCAAGTGTCCAAAATGAGATCATGTGACTGCAGAGGGACCTGATCATCAGAGCTTCAAATCCAGGTCATAAGTAGCTTTATTTAGGTCTGTTGCTAAATGACCAGACATAAGACGGGGATTACCATGTACATCTGAGCTACTTCAAAGGATAGTTTATTAATATAAACCAGAATTAGAAAACTTTCATTTTTGTCTGTGTTTACACGAGTAATAAATAGAGATAGGTTTATTGAAGCCTGACATTCTACTAACGGGGCCATCAACAAACACATTGACTTAGAACTAGCGTACGAACCAATAAGGAAGTGGATCATCCGAATCAACAATCGACAACAAAGCCGACCACCCCCTCACCAGTTGAATTTTGCGCCTCACAAAAACCAGTCAGAGGTCACAGGACCAGAATCAACCTTGTGATTCAATCAGTCTTGTGACTCAATCAACCTTGTGATTCCACCTGTCACAAGAACAACCAACCACCCAGGACCTATATAAACAAACAAGACATTTCACCCAAAACCCAGCTGAAGATGTTATCTAGTTTGGTAACAAAACATCCCTGAGTCAAGTAGCAAACTTGGAGGATAAACCTCTGCCTAACTCTACAACTCGAGCTACAAATATTCTCTACGATTTTTAGAGATAGGCTGTTTCTGAACACAGATTATAAAGGTGTGCTGCCTCCTTTCCACACTTGTGTTTCAGAAGTGTCTACTTGAAATTAAAAAAAAGGGAGGGTGGAAAAACAACCCTGAACCTCCACTGTGAACAGTATCTTCTTTTAAAAAAAACCCTTTTCCTTTCTTTTTTAGTTGCATGTTGGGAGAGAAGGTGAGATTCTAAAACTAATTGGATGAAAGGAAGCTTTAAGGTTCCTCCATCTATGTATGCATGGAAGTTCTCATCTGGATTGGGTGTTCACACTAATTATTTAAAAATATCTGTACTGCATCCTGTACAATAACTTAACGTTATTGTATCCTTAAAATAGGCATTACCCTACCCAGTGATCTTTAGTACAAAACTGGGTTGCTACTTTGAAACTGCATTTGGAGTTTATACATATGTATTTTTAGAAATTTTGATTTCCTTTTTTAAATCTTTTTTCCTTGTAAGAGTGGCTAGAGCACTGTTTCTCAATCTCAGTAGATGTATTTTCTCTGCAGATTGAAAGCAACAGTTTAAAGGCTTCCCACAGATTCAGAAACAGTATTTTGGTGATATACTGTCATCATTCTCTTTCTCTCTCCCAGAGGAATAATGGGAATGAGAAAGGAGAGACACTGTTAAAAGAGTAAAAAAAAAAAAAAGCAACAACAGGAAAGGGGGAAAATGAGCAGCAATACACTTTAGATACCTGAAACACTTCAAAAAGCAAAATAAAAGGGAACAAATATGAAGTGCAACAAATTTTTGCCCTAGACTTCCCAACTCCACAGATATGTGGCATCTTGGCTTGAGTTGATATACATTGCAATGACCTTCAATGAAAGGCACACCAGAGAATCACCACCAACAATAGTATTCCAAAATCTCTATGCCAGGGGTCCCCAACTCCCAGACCATGGCCCAGTACCAGGCTGTGGCCTGTTCAAAACCAGGTCATGCGAGTGGCAGGCGTGGCCTGGAACCCCTCTTTCCCCCCTGCCCCCACCGGTCTGCGAAGCTGAAAAGGTTGGGGAACCACTGCTGTAAGGGATAGATTGTGTTATTTTGAAAGAGAATGTGTTAACTTTAAGAGTTTGATTTAATTACCTAAGACAGTGTTGCTTTCATGTTTTAAAAATGGGTGTGGTTAATCCTATGGGTTTCCAGGGAACTAGGACAGAATTATTATGGAGCTGAGTCTCTTAAACAAGACAAGGAAGGCAGTAGGATAGTGCAAAGATGACTATGATGAAGACAAAATAACCACAAACCATTTCATCTAAGGCAAGCCAAAGACACACATCCCAAATGTTCTTTATAACTTCTATTTCTCTCTTGCACGAGAAATGGGTTTTTTTCCCCCCTCCACTTCCTCACATGGATTGTCAAACAATACTGGAGTAACTCTGGTTTTATGCTTTTTTATACCTACAAAGAAGATTTTTTGCTTGCCACATACAGTATTTGCTGCCCATCTTTATCATATGCCGAAAAAGAATTCAGTGCATTGTCTCAACTTTCCTTTATATTCAATCATATGTTGAACTACCAAGCTCTAAAATCAAATTCTTAAGGATATCATATGCTTTTCGTATAAGTGGGCCCTTGGCAGACGTAGAACATTAGAGTATCTATGTGTACTCTGGATAGTTTCTCACATCAGTATTCTGGCTTATTCTGCTGGTATATGCTGCTTCATCATCCTCATTTGACTCTTCCTGCCAGGTTAAATAATCATGAATAGTTTAATTTAGAGTAATGTGTGAACCATGAATATTGGCTTGCTTGAAAAAAACCTGAAAAAGAATCAAATGCACATATATTTATTTGTTCCACTTATTGGTAGCAAGCTCTGCCTATTCTGTGCAGTACAGCAGGGCTCTCCAACACCCGGTCCACTACTGGGCTGTGAGCCATTTGGAACGGGCATTGCGGGAGTAGTGGGCAAGTGCGCACGTATGCATCCCCACTTGCATGAGCAGCGGGCAAGCCTGTGCACATGCGCTCCATTTGTGTGAGCAGCAGGCACAAATGAGCAGCACGCACACATGAGCGCCTGCCAGCTGCTCATGCAGAACCATCCCTTCCCCCCAGTCCACAAAGCCAGAAAGATTGAACTCTGTAGTACAGATATGGAGACACCCTTGCTGGTACTACACCCCCAACTCCATTATGGTGTAAATTAGCTGGAAACTTCCTTGATATTTGCCAGAGTTTTACCAAGACAATCTTGATTGTGAAGGGATGGTTTGTTTCATTCATGGGAATAAACCAGAAACATCCTAGAAGAATGCAATTACAAACCACTGAAAACCACAAGGTTATAGTTACCCAAGGATCAAACTTGACATGTGTCAAGTCTCTACCGTTACTTTGTACATTATGACAATTGAGCCCAAAATTTCTGTTGGTAAGCCAGACAGTTGTTAAGAGAGTTGTGCCCCATTTTACAACCTTTTTGAGCACCGTTGTTAAGTGAATCATTGCAGTTCTTAAGTTAGTAACACAGTTGTTAAGTGCATCTGGCTTCCCCATTGACTTTGTGTATCAGAGGGTCACAAAAGGTGATCACACAATCCCAGGACATTGCAACTGTCATACTGTAAATACATGCCAGTTGTCAAGCGTCCAAAGAGAGAAGCAACCTAGAATTAAGGAGAAACTTCCTGACAGTGAGAACAATTAACCAGTGGAACAACCTGCCTCCAGAAGCTGTGAATGCTCCAACACTGGGAGTTTTTAAGAAGAAACTGGACAGCCATTTGTCTGAAGTGGTATGGGGTTTCCTGCCTTAGCAGGGGGTTGGACTAGATGACCTCCAAGGTCCCTTCCAACATCATCATCATCATCATCATCATCATCATCATCATCATCATCATCATCATCATCATCATCATCATCATTATTATTATTATTATTATTATTATTATTATTCCAAATTTTGATCACATGACCATGGGATGCTGCACTGGTTGCAAGTGTGAAAAACAGCCCTAAGTCACCCTTTTCAGTGTCATTATAATTTGAATGGTCACTAAATGAATGGTTGTAAGTCAAGGAGGAGATTACTATTTTTACAATGTGGTATCTTTAAACAGGATTGCAGTAAGCATCTGTTCTCAATCAAGCTAGTGAACCATAATCTTCTATACAAGATGAAAAGTAAATGTTTATATAGCACACTTCCACTCTTAAAAATAACCGGAAGCAAGTATTCTATATATATTCCAAACATAACAACTTCATGTAGGATTAAACAATGAGAAAGACAATTTTCACACCTACTTCACTGCATTTTAAATACAATGGAGTTTTTCAGATAGGTGTCACTGAATCAGAGGCTCAGGTCTGAGCATGGCATAAAGAAAACGGCCCTTGCAAGAAATTGCACTGCATAAACAGTGGGGCTGGCTGAGAAATGCAGCCAAGTAAAGTATATTTTGGGATTGCCACATGGAGCAGTTGATATTTAGAAAGTAATTCATTATACCCAGGAAAACTGTGAAGCAGTACTTGGCAAAACAACTTGATGAGCAACATGTAATAGTTCTCACTCAGAGCCAAGTGCTGAAGCTGCAGTTTTAGGAACAGCTTTTCCCTGTATCTTCTTTTTCCTGGCAAGCATTTCTGCAAAGCTGATCTTCTCGTCCTTACAAGCTTTATCTCAAAGAATAAGTACTATTCATTATCACTTTTACATCACATTATCAGAGAACTTGGGAAACTGAAGAAACAACTCAAAACAAGCAACATATGTTCTGGATAACCTGTCTAATTTGCAGCATTTAAATTGACTCCAAATTTAGGTTACAGAATGAGAACATTATGATACTGAGTGTGACCCACTCAGTGACATATTAAAATAAACAAACAGACATAACACAGCTTAGCTCAGAATGAAGATTCCTTCCTTCCTTCCTTTTGTATAACACGGATAGAGTTGAAAAAAGGTTGCAAGTAGGTCAAATATTATTGAATTTATATTTAGAAGAAAACTGCTCGTCGAAAGAGAAAAGCTGCATATGCTGGACATTTCTCCTCACTTGCAGCTGATTTTTTTTTTTAATCCTGCTTCATTCCATACGTTATTGAATATGCGACAGAAATGTTAAGCATCTTTTAAGAAAAAAGACACCAAGTGCAAAGCTCTGCAGTAATTTCTGCGTGGACAGACCTTTATCCTTGCAAAGTGTGAAAGATACCAATGTCAGAAGATGCAAAATGAGGTTAACCTGTGCCCACCCATCGAAAAGAGAAAGGGCAATCTGAAATCTATCACCTTTTGCATGAAAACGCACAGAAGAAGTCTTTAATCCTCACTAGAATATAAAAAATTGATAGGTTGCCATGAACTGGGGCAATGGGAATACTCAATATTACTTATTCATGACCTAACTTTTCTATTCACACAGCTTCTTTATTTCAGCTCTTCTATGAAGGGATGGATTGATCACTAGATAGGATTAATAGCTGACAGCATACTATATATCTTCACCTCCTCTCATCTTGCAACAAACAAAGCAAATGTACCTTTGAAAATAAATAAGTAAATGCATAAATGCATAAATAAATAAATAAATAAATAAATAAATAAATAAATAAATAAAAGAATGAATAAATAAACAAACAAACCCATAAGCATTTCTGTGGTGTTCTTTGAATGACGTTTCCACACCATCTCTTGGTGAAACCATATTTATACCTGCTCAAAAACACCCTACTGAGTTCAGTGGAACTTACTTCAGTTAGTAGACTATAATTTCAGGTGCTCTGGTCCGGTATGTCTCACTGAACACAATAAGTCTTGTGAGATGTGCACTGGAGTATTCTGTTAAGCATTTTATATTTAGATATTTAGAATATTCCTAATTAGACCGAACAAAATAATTAATATACAATAATTAAATTCAACTTTTTCTATGACTATGGGCTTTAAGTAAGTAGTTTCTGATTTTGCCCCTCACATGCATACAATTAAATTCTGTTTGCATATTATCAACACAGTCAAAAGTGGGTCAATAGCCAAATGTTTCATCACCGCTCCAAGGAAAACTAAGGTGAAAAATAGGTTGGTTTTAATTAAAATGTTGCACTGCCTTGAGTCTGACAGAATAGCATTCTACATATGAACATAAATCATCCTCACACTCAATAGCCATCATTGCCTTCACAAACTGAACAAATCTAGGTTAATTATAACTAAAAAAAATATGCTTATGCTTAAGCTACAAAAACTGAAACGAATGGGAGATAACAAAGATAATGCCAAAATATTATGGCAGCCAGATTATACATAGATCAAATAAGGGAAATGTACAGTACACAGCAACCTTTCAGATCCTGATAAAATATAAGTTGCAGCTTTCCTCATAATTGGCCATATGGATTTGATTATGAAAATTTTAAATCCAGCTTTCCCAAACAGTATGGAGAATTCTGAGCTCTAAACTTCCCATAACTATCTGGAGGGTTCATACATCAGGGAAGATTAACCTATGTTGTTTAAGGCTGTCCAACCATCCTACATCATTCATGAAATTGTATAGGAAGGAAACGTCAGTTGCCTTATTCCATTTGTAACAATTTTCTTCTGTTTCCCCATCATTTATTGTTTTATCTTCCTACCAAAAAGAATTCTATTAATGGAGTGAAAAATATGGCATACATCTTTTGGCTGGAAATGCAAGGAGCCCCATTCAGAAGAAAAGTGGGAGACAATGCAAATGTCAGCAAATACACTTGGAGTGAAAATCATCAAGTAATATAAAACAGCTTGGCACTATCAGAAATGCCAAACTGCTAGGGATAGAATAAGCAAGGGTGGGAATAGAGTGAAATGGGACAACTTGCCACAGCCAACTCGCTGTGGGACAACTCACTGCAGGACAATTCAACAAATACAAAAGTTAAATTAATTTTAACAGAACCATGACCAATAATAATAAAATAAAGAAAGTCACTCCAGAAATACAAGAGTTACAATAATTTCAACAAAAACATGATCACCAATAATAAAAGTAACTGAATGAAATGATTAATACAATGTTGAACTGTCCTGTAGCGAGTTGCCCCACTGCGAGTTGGCTGTGATGAATTGTTGGCCATGGTGAGTGGTCCTAAACCCAGAACAGAGGCCCTGGATCTGAGACACAGATGTTAGCTAGGCCTCCCATGAAGAAATGACTAGCTTCAGGGCTTTAACATGCAGATGGGAAAAAGACATACAGACTCTGAACCATTGGACTATATATATGGTCTGAATCTTATAGTTTAGAGTTGCTAGCTTTTTACTCCAATTACAGCTTTTCCATTGTCTGTAATGAAATTAGTTTAAAAAGACCTGTGTCTCTCAGCTTGTACCTAAAAGCCTTATTCTTTAAGTATCAATAAACTAGTCTGGTCCAGTGGTAAAGGAACCAGGCTAGAAAGGGAACCTATGAGTTCAAGTTCCGTCTTAGCCATGAAAGTCAGCTGGGTCAGTCACTCTCTATCAGCCCATCCTACCTCACAGGGTTGTTGTTGTTGTGGGCAAAATAGGAGGAAGAGGATGTGTTGGATATGTTCGCTACCTTGAGTTATTTGTAAAAAGATAGATAGATAGATAGATAGATAGATGGATGGATGGATGGATGGATGGATGGATGGATGGATGGATGGATGGATGGATGGATGGATGGATGGATGGATAGTCAGTCAGTCAGTCAGTCAGTCAGTCAGTCAGGCAGGCAGGCAGGCAGGCAGGCAGGCAGGCAGGCAGGCAGGCAGACAGACAGACAGACAAGACAGACAGATCTGGCTGAAGCCTGATGTGAACAGTTTATCTGTTTGGGTACAGTTTTAGTACAAAAACATGTTGTTCTAAAAATTGAGCAGGTTTATTTCTTTATCAAATTTATATGCCATTCATTTCATACGCAGTGACTCTAGGCAGTGTACAGCCAAAAAAAATTGTATAAAAACAATAAACTATAGGAGAAGAGATGGCAAAACCTGGGGTGGAGTTAAAAGAGGGATCAGCCTAGAATCCCTATATAACCACAAACAAACTAAATCCAAATGAAGATTAGTTTTAGCAAAAGGCAATAACTACCTTTTTGATACATATTAGTGACTTTCTATAATGGTTATTAACATGAAGAAAACATGGACAAATATATATTATTATTAAGGAGAACATCTTTTGGGGGAGGGATAAATCTCAGGACAAGAATGGGAAAAAATAAAGATGCAGGATCCAGTCTGGGTTAGTCGCCCACCTAGGCTAGAGAGAAGTTTCCTGAAGCACGAGTTCGAAACTCCGGAGACAAAACTCTGGTCTCGGCATCCGACTCAGATTGGATCCTGCAGCATTATCCTGGGACACATATATTCCCCTTCATTCATGAAAAATAAAGAGTTTTTATATAAAATGCAGAACATTTGCATTAAGGTTACACTGGGATCTATTTAAATTAACAACATAATCAATTCTGTAAAAAAACAAGACAGTGCCCCCAGACATTCCAAGATGCAGGAGCCTTGATAACTAACCATGGGCCAATTTTCTATCTCCAAGACCTCTCTGCCCGAACCAAGTCAGCCAGACCCTGATTTAGAAGTGAGACCCTACCACAGGGGTGTCAAACTCAATTTCACTGAGGGCCGCATCAGCATTACGGTTGCCCTGGGGGGGCCAGGTAGGTGTGGCCAGAGTGGGTGCAGCCTACTGGGTGGGCGTGGATGGAGTGGGTGTGGCCTACTGGGTGGGCATGGCCAGTTCTACATCATTCACGTCAAGGGTGCCTATGGGGGCCTGGGCAGGAGTGGGACAGATCTGAGGGTCTCTGGCAGAAAGGGGTGGGACCAGGGCAAGTGCCAAGGCATGGTCCACCCGGGCAAGTGCCAAGATGGCCACCAAAAAATGGTACATTGGCTCCTGGCTGGCCTGGGCCAGGGCCAAGGCAGCGGGGGCCGTTCCCTCACTGTTTCCAAGATGGCTTCGCGGGCCACATGAAACCACTTCGCGGGCCACATCTGGCCCCCGGGCCTTGTGTTTGACATGTCTGCCCTACCACCTCCTAGGATATATGCAGACCAAAGAACCAGGTCAGATATCCATACATTACATTCATGCCAGACTGGCTCCTGGCAGAAGAGCAGAGAAGTTGCTATAGTAGAACTGATGGATCTCAGTTCTATGCTGGAATTAGGCTGAGCAAGGAGCATTAAAGTCTTCTCTTATATATAGCAAATTGCTGAAAACCGGTCTTCTGCTCTGGCTGCTGCTTGCTTTCCTAACAATTTCTATTTTTTTGTTAGCACTTGGCATGTTGGTTAAATACACTTCCAAATTCTCCATCTAGCTGGATTCGTTTCTCAACTTGCTGTGGCTTCTGCTGCAGCATATGACTGCCTAAGGTGTTTGAAAGCAAGCCTGATTAGCTTCCTATTTCTTGCTGCTTTTGCTCATCTTGGTACCTCTCTGCTCTTTATGTAGGGCAGAAGGGTTTTACATCCTGTCTCAGCTGAGAAATTTATAGCTGCGTAATTACCCTTAACAGCCAGGCAGCAGCAGAGCCAGGAAAGCAATGACCATCCTCTCTTGTCAGGCTTTCAAGTGGTAGATCAAGAGCCACAATGTTGACAGCTAGAGAGTTCCTTGTGACTGTGATTGGAAGCTTATTGTGTTTTTATTAATGATTTAATGATTGTGTTATTAAGATTTTATGTTATGGTGGCTCTTTATAATGTTTCATAATGGTGAGCCATCCTGTCCCACAAAATAGGCTGTGTACAAATGTTGTAAAATAAATAAACAAAAAACAAAACAAAACAATGCAACTATATTTATATAAATGAAAATAGGATTTTACTTCTTGGCCCTATAGCATTTGAATCCCATAGTCTTAATTAAGCCCCCTTTTCTTGGGCATTTTAAAGTATGAAATTATAGTTTGCAGAGTTTTGATTCCACATAATAAAAAATGTAAGAGCTAGTGCAATTCAGTTTTTACGTAAAAAGGAAGTTATTTTCCCCCAAATAATTTAACTTTAAAATGGGAAGCTAATCTTAAAATATGTAAGAATATGGTCATGGTGGACAATGATATTTTTTTTCTGTGCATCCTATTTCTTGAGAGTGGGAAATTATTTCCATTCTATGACATATCAGAACACAAAAGCTGAAGTGTTCCAGTGTATCACAGTCCTCCATGAAAACTATTTTCCCTTTTGTTCAATCATGTCTGATTCTAGGAGAGTACCTGGACAAAGTTCCTGCCATTTTCTTAGCAAGGTTTTTCAAAAGCAATTTGCATTGTCTCTTTCCTAGGGCTGAGAGAAATTGATTGGCCCAAGGCTTTGTATCTAAGGTGGGTCTAGAACTCAAAGTTTCCTGGTTTCTAGTCTGACGCCTTAACCACTACACCAAACAAAAATTCACTGCAACCTTGGAATATACAAGCTGATCATAATGAGAGATCAGATGCAAGCACAGATCAAAACAGAAAGCAAAAATGAGCAGGAATGACTTGCTTTTAAAACAAAATTGTCACATGATAAAGAAAAGAATACAAAACCAGTGGGTGGCTGTCTACAGATACACACAATTAGTTTTCAGATTAAAAAAGTGTATGGATTACAGAAGCTTGTGGTTAGTGGATAATGTGGTTCAACCATGTCCAATTCTTCTCTCATTTCACTACAGATATTTCAATGTCAGCATTTATTCTATTACTTGAGCGCTAGAAAATCTGCTTGCTAAGACACAGGGGAAAGAGACCCATTCAGTGCTACATTAAAAAATAAACAGAAATTCCTTTGAATTTAGATTACAGGGCCAGACGTGTCTGCCAAAACTCCACCTACCCCATTGCCAGCAATGGAGAAAAAGTCGTGATATGTCGCGACATGTCACGTGACATTGCGAGTTTGACACCCCTGAAGAAGAAACAAGAAGAATGTTTGCATATTCCCCCAGGTGAGCATTTTTACTAACTTTTGTTGAGCAGGACCTGTTAGAATTAGGTAATATAATTTCTTGTATTCACTGTCATATAGATTCAAATATAGACATATACTTTGTCATTCAGATGCAGTGAAAATAAAGAATTAATATCTCCTAGCAACACAGGAATAGTTGTGAACCAATGCATTGAAATCTAGCCTACTTAATTTTGAATGTCTCTGAACTTCTGGAAACAACCATATACAGTTATGTCTTGATCTGCATCGCTGCCTTATGTGTCTGCCTTATGTATTTAGATACTTTTTTAGTTCTTAAGGTTCAGTGAAAGCCAACCTTGCCATAGTGACATTCCCCTTCATTGCCTCTTGCACAGACTACTGAACATACTTATATGACAGTGATGGCGAACCTTTTAGAGACCGAGTGCCCAAACTGCAACCCCAAACCCACTTATTTATCGCCGGGTGCCAGGTGGGTGTGGCTGTGGTGGTCATGGCAGACTGGGTGGGTGTGGCCAAGATGGGCATGGTCACCTTGATGTTGCTCGTGGGGAGGGACGCCTGTGGGGGCTGGGCAAGTTTGGGGGAGATCTGGGGGGTCTCTGGCGGATGGGGCAGTGGGCAGGAGGCTTGTCCTGCGGGGTGAGGCAAGGCGAGGCAGGGTGGGGGTGCCATTGTCACAGGGCAAGGCGAGGTAGGGGCCGGGGTGGCTGCTGCCTGACACCATCAGTCCCCGTACAGAGAGGCCAGCGAACGCATGGGGGCCGAGTGTCCGTCAGCAGCCACAGCCTGCCGGCCCCTCGACCGGTGCACTCTATGGCTCCGCAGCCCGCCGCCAGCAGTTCAGAGAAGCTGCTCTGAGCTGGACCGATAGCCAACAGCTGAGGAGGCAATGCAGTGGGTCGCGCCCGGGAAAAGGAGAGCATGCAAGCCCAGGAGGGATGGGATGGAGGGGAGGGAAACCAGCTGTGCTGGGATGCATCCAGCCACGTGGGACCTTGGTGAGTTAGTGGACGCCTGGTTGAAGAGGGACGGTTGCCATCTCCGGGGCATGGCATGCGTGCCCACAGAGAGGGCTCTGAGTGCCACCTCTGGCACGCGTGCCATAGGTTCGCCACCACTATTACATGAGAACTTTTAGAACCCGCTGCAAAATTCTGTGGGCAAAGTTTGAGCTGAGTAGCCTGACTGTCTGAAGTGAGTCCTTTGTTGTGGCTATAAAATAGACTGTAGCCAATTTCTAGGCTAAATTTAAACTGAGGGGTCCTTGGTGCTCCCTGAGCTTGCTTGCTTGCTTGCAAACGTTTTATTACCCTAACTAGGTAACATCATCAGTGCTAATAGGGCTAGCACTGATGATGACTAGCACTGATGATGTTACCTGGTTAGGGTAATGAAACGTTTGCAAGAAAACAAGCAAGCTCAGAGAGCACCAAGGACCCCTCATTTCAATCCTGAGCTGCAAATATTCTCCTTCATTGGTAAATTTAAACTGTTACGTATTAAGGCTTGAGAACTGGATAACAGAAAAACCATCTTGCTTCATTTGACCTTGCTGCCCATTAGAAGTAGCTCTCAAGATATTTACAAAAGCTCCCAACATTCCCTGCTATTAGGAGTTCATTCCTGTTAAGGAGATTTCTTTGCCTGTCCCATCATGTGCAGAGAGACATTTAGAGGGAACAACGTAGGACAGACAGTTCTCAGTGGTAGCAGCCAAGTTTTGGAGACTCTGGTAGTCTTCTGGCAGCTGGTAGTCTTTTCAAGGTTCCTAATGCCTTTTAAAAGGGTCTTTTATTTAATGTCCATTTTAAATGTCTGGCTGATTTCCAGTCTTTTCTCTAGTATTTTATCAGTGTATATTATAGCCATATAATAATAATATAAATAAATAATATAATAAACAAATATAAATAAATACATTTATACACTACCTTGCAGGACACAACTTTAAAATCTCTTTTGAAACAGATTCCCTTCTGCACTGGTATTTTTTTTTAGCTATTTCAGGCATCTTTGGGTAGAAAAGTGAGGTACACATTTTCCAACAAGAAATAACTGTGTAAGAATTCTATTATAGTGACCAGAGCTGAGCCTGTAGAATTAAAAGTATTCCCCTTTTCTGCTGTTTGTACCTCTTGACCTACCTAAATGTCTTGACACAGTGGGACAATTAGGGGATCCATACTGGCAAATCAGAGAAATATAAGAATGGTAATAGTGAACTAAAATCTATAATCCCCTCCTATAAATGTAGCTGAGTTTGAAGTGCATTCTAGGGGGAAAGCTGACTCATCCCCCATCCCTTAGGAGTCAAAATAATTTAACACGCTTTGATTATAAGTTAAGCTTTATAGAAAATAAGGAAAGAAGTTACTAACATTTCTCTTCTAATGGTTGAGGTTAAAAATTAGAATTCTAGTTTTTCTTAGTCAAGACTTTGATTTTTATATTTAAATCATGTTTCCTGTGCCAGTAAAAAAAGTTGGCACAGAATTAAAACAATTGTTGGGATACAGGATACTCTCTGATACTGTAATTCGGTTCCAGGTGACCTGGAGGAAGTGAACAGAAGCCAGATAACAAGGCGTAAAAATGTCAGGCAAAGGATAGTGTACAAGAGGTGAACGCAAGACTATGGCCCCGTGGTCTGGATTTGGATGATTACATTATTGAGGGTAGAGACTTGGTGGCTTTTCCTGCCTACGCAAAGGTAATTCATTATTCATGACTGTTGATGCACCTTTTCTATCTCCTCTATAATCCTCTGTCAAGCTATTGTTGGAGCTTTTAGTCAAATTGGCTGTGAAACCAGCAATCACTGTTTCAGGGTTCTTCAGTAAAGAAACTTTTTTGGGGGGGATTTCCCTTGCTTTGGTTGATATTTTAGTGGCTTGCTACTTTTTTTTCCCCACACCATAATTGAAACAGCCTCTTTGGATATTGAAAGATGTATGATAATGATATCATCAATATATGATACAGGTAATATATTGAATGATAAAAAGGAGAAGTAAGGTTGTGGAACAGCCTCTCTGATGGTCTCCTGGCTTGTTCTTCTTTGGAAATAAACAGAGGTATCAGGTCCAAGATGAGTAAAACAGAAAGAACTATAGAAACTATGCAGAGAACATGAAACAACAGGCAACGAATCCAAGCACTAAAACCTCAAGAGACATTAAAGATGTTCACTAGCAAGAGATATTAAAATAAAACACAAACAACTGACAGGCATTCTAGATAAATTTGGTTACCTTTGAATTTGGTTAATTTGGTATCAAAATATCAATTTTTGGAATTAGATGTTACTTCTTAATTCCATGTTCTTTTGATTTTAGCTCTTCTGGGATGATCAAGCTTATGCTCTGAGGTTCAAGGGAGATGATAAATTCCATTTCTGGTACCTTCTTAATCTTGATCCTAAAATTCTCCTCATTTGAGTCTCATTTAAGATTGTCAATTTTTCCCCCGTTAAGTCTCATTTATCTTCTCCAAGCAAAGGCTGGGCTTGTCTTTTGTGCTTGCCTATTCTCTGCTTGTGTGCTTGGATGATTGTCAATTTTGAAATGACTGCAATGAGCAAAGTTAGTGAATGAGGTAGTGGTGATGGACAGCAATGCTTGCCCCATAAGCAAACTATTTGTAAAAAACAGTAAATATCTACCTTCTGGCTACCAAGGTTTTATGAAAGGCTAACTCTCCCACCTATATCAGAAGAGAGATGTGCGTTTTGTTCATTCTTGTGTACTAAATATTGCTTCAAATCTTGAGTCTCAAGGTTTCCAAGAGAGCATGCAACCTGTGTGAATTGGAATTTAGTACTTAGGAAAAGAGATATGATAGACTACTTGTGAATTGGCATTTAGTAGTTAGGAAAAGAGATATGATAGACTACTTAAGTTTGGAGTTACTAGAATCCATTACTGCACAGAACAGGAGGTAAATTATTTTCTTGCTGCTCTGAGTTTATTTTTTATTCTGGAAATATTCTTGCTTTCTGAATGTAATAGAGATGGATCTTTACAGTATACTCACTGGAGTTGCTACTAGAATTCAGGAAAAAAGCTATAATTTTATACTACATTTGTATAGCCTATGCCATTTGAAATAGGCAATAATTCAAAATAGTCCTGGTACTTTCAGGATCTGGAATGCTTTTGATGCAATAATTAATTGATTTGCAGTGGAGCAATAACTAAACATGCAGCAATGAATTAATTTATATAATTTTGTACATGCTAAATATATTATAGAGTTCGTCTAGAACAGCGGTTCTCAACCTATGGGTCGGGACCCCATTTGGGGTCGATCGACCATTTCACAGGGGTCGCCAAGCAAGGCTGTCCACCATTTTTTTCCCCTTTTCCAGCGGGTGCCTTACCTCCCTTGGGCTGGGACAGCTGGTGGTCGGCCTGCTCCGTCTCTGCCGCTTGCCAGCTACGCCTTGGCCGGCGCAGGGGGCAGAACCACGCCTGCGCGGTGCTCCCGGGCAGGGAAAGTCCTCGACTTACGACCGGTTGGGTAGTCCTCGACTTACGACCGGTTTAGTCCTCGACTTACGACCGGTTGGGGGTCACGGCATTAAAAAGGTTGAGAACCACTGGTCTAGAATTATCCTAAACACCACATTCACATGTTTTAAGTTAAGAAATTTAATTTAAGACTTTATGTTCTAAATATATTTGAAACAAGCAAGCTTAGCAAAATCCTATTAAGAAAAGTACAATTGCAAACTGCAAAATTAAGCGTAGCACAAACTTTGGTTCAATACTTTATCCATGAGGCCTGATTTAGTTTACCTGGGCCTTAACCTTGCATAGAAGAACAATAGCCAATATTTTCATTTTCCACAGTACCCAGTATGAGAGAGAGAGAGAGAAGGAGAGAGGGAGAAAGGAGGAGGAGGAGAGGAAGAGAGAGATTGTGTCTGGGAAGCATAGCAGAGTTTCTGAAAACTCTAGTTAGTGTTACCAGGAGAAATGTAGCATTCTTTACAACTGAAATAACATTCTTGCACTCTGATAATGGACCAGTGTTGTCTGGCTTGATAACACTTGATTTGAGAACTAAAAAAGCACAAAGCAATTGACATAAGCAGGGCAACTCAACTGAGAAACTTCAGTGAAAAATACCTTTGCCTTTATTCCTTTTTTTAACCTTCACTGGTGTGGTTTCTAAAACAAGCATCCGATTAAATTGTAAAGGTTTTAAACCCCACCCAAAATAAATTAGCAAATTTATAGAAAATGAATACTGTACAACAGAGTAAAATTGTAACTTATAGAAAGAATGGAGATTATAATTCTTACAGCAATCAGAAAAACAGGAACGTCTTTGATTAGTCTATATGATTTTACTATCAATTCTTTCTGAGTCTTCAGATTAATAATTGTGACTTCAGGAAGTCACAGTTTTAACCATGGTTTGTCAATAGGCACATCATAGCATGCTAGGTTTTCATAAGCCTGATTCAAGCCAGTTTTTCATGATCAGACATAAGAAAGCAAAAAACACTGTCCTCTTCTGGTCATGTTATTCTGGGAAACACAAGAGTCATGGAAGCCACCAGAAATATTACAGCTTAAAGAGATATGCTGTATAAATATCACTTTGGCCTGTCCAAAGTGAATGGTAAAATGGTATTAGGAATAAGGTGTATGTTATACCTTGTATTGTTATTTTTATGTAAATGACAGATGTTCTCAGGTAGAGAAGTATGGACTTCTACTTGGGTTGGGTTATCCCTTGAATCTGAGGAAAGGTTAAATAAGATGTAAACTTCAACAACTGTAGCACGATTTAGTTTACTTTAGATGAAGTCTTACTGCCCTAACCTCGTACCCTTTACATATAAATAATGCTGTTATTCTGCCATTATCTCAGGGGACATTCATAGATAAAATTTGCCTTGGTTCATAGGCATCTGAAATAAATTCAGTTGGCTCTTAGGAAATGCTTAGAACATTACTGATAAGTAATTTATAGGAAGGCATATCAGAATGTTCTTTTAAAGCTACTTTCACAAATGACATCCTCGCCAGATGGCCTGGCCTTGCTCTACATCTTGCATTGAAAACATAGACCACAACCCATCCCTCAGACACATCCTCAATTCCATTTACATTTCAGCCATTTAATGTTTCCTCTAAGCTACATGTATGTGTAAGCTGCACAGTGGCTATCACACATCCACACAAGACAGTCTTCTGCTCACTGTCAAAGAAGATGCACTAAAGAGTGTTTTTGGAAAGGAAGGAATAAGACAGAGAGAAGAAAGCTAGATCTTCTGCTGTTCTCCAGGCTGAAAGAGGAGCCTGAAGTGGGAAATAAAAGGTGAAACAGAGGAAAGGGGGGGGAAGGATTCTCACATAGCAGCTAAGCCAAACCCTGGTCACTGTTACATGTAGTCCCAGATTCTACTTATGATCACTCATTCACAAACTGGTACATTCCACAGAAGTTAGATCAACTCAGTCCAGATATGTGCGAGAGAGAGAAAGGTGAAGACAGTTCCCCCCTAATAGTTGGCACAGTATATTGCAGATGCAGAAAGTAGAGGGCTCATTCTGGCAAAATTTTGTTGCTGGGTGTGAAACAATAAAGAATTTAGCTTGGAAAAAATCACCACATGTCATTCTTGGTTTTGGATCTGACAACACGCATGGCTTTTCATAGCCATAACAGAGCTATATAGACCACTGTCAGTGGGGTAATTACTTTGGCACAAGATGCTGAAACCTTAAGCTAGAACATTTCTAATTTGATTTTATAGAATGGTAGTCCATGAAACAGGTTGTGCATCTTGTACGAAAGATTCCCTGTTTCCTTTCCACTTGGAATTAACACCAGTTGAAAGATTTGAGGATCAATATAGAGCAGGTATTTTTGTTTTCTCCTACTTTAAAGCTGCTGTCATGGCTTCCCAATTTGACTGAGTCAGTAATACCATGGAAGGAGGTGTAATTTGATCCAACCTGTGAATTATCAAGAGTTTGACACAACAGGAACCTTCATGTTTAACATTATCCAATATACTTATAGAAATAAGATGATAGTTGGAAATGAAAACAAAGCAGTATTCATTCAGTATTATGCAGGATACTTTTATTCGTGAATTTAAACAGCAACTTTTCCAGACACATTTATGATGCCACGAGACAAGTAAGCAGATTCCTTCCATCTGTTCAGGCTCCTCTTCAAGATTTCGTCAGGTATTTCATATTATTTGAAACATACAATTCCTTTCTAACTGACTGACTATGCACCAACATAGAAATCACAGGCCTTCTTGACAACTTCGATGCAATTGGGAGTGCCTTGTTATTTCATCATTCAGGAGTTCTATTCCCACACTTAATCAAAACACAATTTTTAAAGTATGCACTACTGTAGTTTGTCATTGGACAAACCTTTGGTAGTGATACAGGTAATCCTCAACTTATAACAGTTCATTTAGTAACTGTTCAAAGTTAAACAGCACTGAAAAAAATGACTTATGATTATTTTTCACACTTACAATCACTGCGGCATCCCCACGGTCACGTAATCCAAATTCAGACACTTGGCAACTGACTCGTATTTATGACGATTGCGGTATCCCCAGGTTATGTGATCCCTTTTTGTGACCTTCTGACGAGCGAAGTCAATGGGGAAGTCCAATTCACTCGACGACCATGTTACTAACTTAACAACTGCAGCGATTCACTTAACAACGATCACAGGAAAGGTTGCAAAATGGAGCAAACCTCACTTAACACATGTCTCACTTAGAAACAGAAATCTTGGGCTCAATTGTGATCGTAAGTTGAGGAGTACCTGCATATGACTGCACGGAATGAAAAAAAAAAATAGTTTTTAAAAATCTACCACAAGGGTAGAAGTCTTTAAAAGTCGGTCCGTTTCCAAAAACAGTTGTATTTATCTAAAAGTAAGCTGTATCTTCCATGAGGATTTAAGTATGCAAAAGGCATCAATCATATCCCATTGATTTTCACTTTTAGTGTGTCTCTCCCCCCCAAAAAATGAATCTACTTTTATCTTTCTGTATTTCTATAAAATTGCTCTAGGAAATTTTTTATAACAAGATTCGATTTAGAAACATTACCTACAGCTTTAAAAGTGGTGCTTTTAACTCTATCAAAAAGGGTGTCAAAATGTCAACAAAAACCAACATAGCTGCAATCAACATTCCCTTTGTGAGTCGGAAGCTACAGAGAAAGTCTCAGTGCATTAGCCCTTGGAGATACTTCAGGCAAGATGCTCAGTGCGGAGTACAGTACTATCTCTATCTTTACTGTAAGGTCACAACAACAGAATCTTGCAAGACTGAAAATATTTTTGTCTTCCTTTCCTTTTACTTTCCAGAAAATTAGGGAAGGACCCTTCTGAAAAGTTTCCCATGCTCCTCCTCCTTCTGTGAGCTGAGCTATACAGCTATCCAGTCTGTAACTCTCCCTCCTGTCTCCCAAGGTCATTCCCACATACCATTACATGGTCTGACAGTAATTCAGTCTTCAAGTAGGTCCTAACAGCTGTTTCTCAACCTCACCTGTGTAGACTTCAACTCCCAGAATTTCCCAGATAGCATGAATTAAAGTCCATACATGTTAATGTTACTGAGGTTGGAAAAAACTGTCTTAGCATAATTTTTAACCAATTGTTAGTTATATCAATATGAACAAGACCCCCACCAAAAATCCAGGGAAGAAGAGCCATTAGGAATATGTTAGAATCTGCTTTACATAGCCCTTTGTCTGATATAGGAATATGACTTGCCTTGATGAAACACACCGTGCGCTTCAATGCAACTGGGATGAAATTTATTACAATCTAATGCTAGCTCCTCTTCTAGCAGTTTATATGCATAACAAAATTGCCTAGGAATATAAGAAACCCATTTCATTGGTTATAAGAATATTGCTGCTTTGCGGAATTGCTTGTGAAGGATGCTTCATATATCTGATGAAGCAAGCAAAATCTGGAAATTCCTAAGAATTATAAATACGTCAGAACCTGATGTCATATTTACTGTTTAAATTTCGCTGCTCTTTGAAATCAACTGGCATGCTCTATCCAGAATGTCATAACTTTTCAATGTGGATGCTTCAAAGAGGAAGAGGAAGAAGCAACAGCAGCAGCAGTGGAAACAACAGCTTCTTTTATATGAACATAATGGCAACAACCAAAGAACCAATTGAAAGTTCACACTGGGACGGAATGGAAACTTTTGCCTCTAATATTGTCAGTTGCCACCAGAAGACTTATATGCTAGAACAGTGGTTCTCAACCTTTTTAATGCCGCGACCCCCAACCGGTCGTAAGTCGAGGACTAAACCGGTCGTAAGTCGAAGACTACCCAACTGGTCGTAAGTCGAGGACTTTCCCTGCCCGGGAGCGCCGCGCAGGCGTGGTTCTGCCCCCTGCGCCGGCCGAGGCGTAGCTGGCAAGCGGCAGAGACGGAGCAGGCCGACCACCAGCTGGCCCAGCCCAAGGGAGGTAAGGCACCCGCTGGAAAGGGGGAAAAAAATGGTGGACAGCCTTGCTTGGCGACCCCTGTGAAATGGTCGATCGACCCCAAATGGGGTCCCGACCCATAGGTTGAGAACCGCTGTGCTAGAAGCTCTAATGTGCTCTTTAACCTCACAATGGGAAGTGGCTGTGAAAAAAGCTTGGGTTGATATGAAAGTCTGCAGCCAGTACTCAGTTGTACTTTAAGCAAAGTGCTCCTTCTTCCAAGTGAAATTCACTGCTGAATGCTAGTTGTTTATGGAAATAGCTATGTTGAAGAGGGTACTACTGTATGTTGCTGGGCCAGAAAATACGATGAACCTGGAAGAGCTCATCTGTGTGATCCAGAACAAAGCGAATGTCCTGTGACAGCAACCAGTGAGTTTCACATGAGAAAAGTTAATAATATGGTTTACAATAGCTGGCAGAGCACTCAAAAGGATATTGCTGTCAAGCTCTGCCTTTCACAGGAACATGTGGGTAACATTATTGATATTCTTCAAGATTAGAACAGTTAGGCCAGATGGGCTCCTTGCAGGCTGATGATAGAGATTAAAGCTTTGTAAGTCAAAATTTGCAGACAGTTATTAGGCTATGAAAATGAAAGTAAGGGATTTCTCCACAATATTTTAAAGCTGACAAAAATGGATTTAACATTATGACCCAGAAATTAAGCATCGGTCCATGGAATATTATCACAAAACTTCACCTGTGGGGAAAAAAATTCAAAAAATTCCACTGGCAGGATAACTCACCTTTTGGTATTATTTACCTGGTTCTCTTTGAGCTAGGCACTACTACTAACTTAGAGCACTACACTGCAACATTAAAAGTTTGAAACAATAATTAGCAACATTTAAACCACAAAAAAGCTTTGCTACTCCATGACAGTTTGCAAACTAGCACTTTATGAGCCATTCAAGGTGCAAATACAAAGCTGAATTTGTCTCAACCACCATGCAGTCCAATCTGACACTGTATAACTTTCCCCAAAATTGAATGAATACCCTTTTGAGGGTATTCTATTTGACTAAAATGAAGAGATTAAAAGAACTGTCAGAACCTAGGTAAAGAAACAATATGCCAAATTATTTTGTAATGGTTTTAAGAAGCTTGCCCATCCTGGGAAATAGTGTGTAACAAATAATAATAATAATAATAATAGTAGTATTAGTAGTATTAGTATTAGTATTAGTAGTAGTAGTAGTAGTAGTAGTAGTAGTAGTAAAGTTAGAATGGACCTTGGACGTCATCGTCCAACCCCCTGCTCAGGCAGGTAACCCTATACCATTTCAGACAAATGGCTGTCCAGTTTCTTCTTAAAAACTTCCAGTGTTGGCGCATTCACCGATGCTGGAGGCAGGTTGTTCCACTGATTAATTGTTCTAACTGTCAGGAAGTTTCTCCTTAGTTCTAGGTTGCTTCTCTCTTTGGTTAGTTTCCATCCATTGCTTCTTGTCCTGCCTTCAGGCACTTTGGAAAATAGCTTGACTCCCTCTTCTTTGTGGCAGCCCATGAGATATTGGAACACTGCTATCATGTCCCCCCTCATCCTTCTCTTCATTAAACTAGACATACCCAATTCCAGCAGCCGTTCCTTATATGCTTTAGCCTCCAGTCCCCTAATCATCTTTGTTGCTTTTCTCTGTACTCTTTCTAGAGTCTCAACATCTTTTTTATATCGTGGTGACCAAAACTGGATGCAGTATTCCAAGTGTGGCCTTACCAAGGCATTGTAAAGTGGTATTAATACTTCACGTGATCTTGATTCTCTCTGTTAATGCAGCCTAGCACTGTGTTGGCTTTTTTGGCAGCTGCAACACACTGCTGGCTCATATTTAAGTGATTGTCCACTAGGACTCCGAGATCCCTCTCACAGTTATTACTATTGAGCAAAGTACCCCCTATACTACACCTGTACATTTGGTTTTTCTTGCCTAAATGTAGAACCTTACTTTTTTCACCATTGAATTTCATTTTGTTAGATAGCGCCCAGTGTTCAAGTCTATCCAGATCCTCCTGTATCCTAAGCCTGTCTTCTGGAGTGTTGGCTATTCCTGCCAGCTTGGTGTCGTCTGCAAATTTGATGAGTTCCCCATCTATCCCCTCATCCAAATTGTTGATGAAGATGTTGAAGAGCACTGGGCCCAGAACAGAGCCCTGGGGCACCCCACTACACACTTCCCTCCATGTAGATGTGGTTCCATTGAGGACCACAAGCTGAGTACGGCCGGTCAGCCAGCTACGGATCCATCTGGTGGTGATGCTGTCTAACCCGCATTTTTCTATCTTATCAAGTAGTAGGTTGTGATCTACTTTGTCAAATGCCTTAGTAGTGATTAGGTGAAGAAATAAATATAGATAACAAGAGGGCTAATGTTAAGGATTATTTTCCTGTTTCACTGAATAAAGGAACTCAATCTAAACTAAAATTATGGATGTAAATACATTACAGTACAGTACAGTACAGTACCCATAAAAGTGCACAAACAGAGCAATAATGTTTGATGATGAAACCTATTTTTCTTTAAAATACTTGTAAAGGTAGTGTTCGACTTACAACCATTTGTTTAGTGATGATTGAAAGTTACAATGGCACTGAAAAACCTGACTCATGAGCGTTTTTCACACTTACGACCGTTGCAGCATCCTCTTGGTCACCTGATCAAAATTTAGCTGCTTGGCAACTGGTTCATATTTATGACGATTGCATGTTCTTTTCTGACCTTCTGAAAAGCAAAGTCAATGGGGAAGCCAGATTCAATTAACAACTACATTACTAACTTAACAACTGCAGTGATTCACTTAACAAACTGTTTCGCTAAGCAAAAAAAAAAATTGGGGCTCAATTGTGGTTGTACGTAGAGGACCTCCTGTACTAAATCCAAAAATTAGCTTTTCAAAAAGCTATTTTTTTTCTGCTCACATGACTTGCCATCAAGCCACACCTACATGAGCAAATGGCTAGTTGTAGGAGATTGTAAAATGATACATCCAAAATAAATGATTATTGTAGGCCACTGAAGCCAATTTAAACAAAAGTCATAGCAATAGACATGTATTGTGTTTATATTGCGTCCTTAATGAGCACATTTGGAAATCTGGTTTCACGTTGGAGCTCTCCTGTAATTACAGTCTTGGCATGTGGATGTGACATGTAATAAAACATCCAGAAGAGAACATGATTGAGACTGTTCCCCAGGATATTTTCTAGATCTTCAAGGTATTCTCTCTATCTCTTCCTTTTTCCCTCAGATCAGTTACCACAGAAAAAGCGTAGCCATACCTTCAAAACTCTGGATTTTTGCAGTAATCTCCTTTTGAAGCTGCACAGTCTGTTATCTATCAATCTTTCTACCAAGGCTGTAGAAGAGCAAAGGAAGACTGCTCATTTGAGACTGCTGTGAAATTAGCTATTTTGGGTTGCCTCAGACTGCTGAATGTTAGAACAAAGCTTATGTTGTTGTCTCTTCATCTTTTTTCCCTGTTTTTCTCAAGTCCTCTCTCATAGTCTGGACAATTCATCTTGCACTGGGTGACTCCCAAAACCCTGTGGTAACACTTCTAGATAAACCAAAAGTATAATATCAATTATGTGGGAGAAGGTAAATATATATATCCACAATGGAGGTAAAAATGGGAAAATGAGGAGCGGAATGAGTGAAATGTCTCCTCTCCACTATTTTATCTCTGAAGTAATATGAGAAGAAAACAGCTTAATATCAAATGAACAAATCACCTCGTCCCCTGACAAGGACATAACACAGCATGTATTAAGACGAGCTTTGAAGTTGAGGGGACGCTTGTTACGTTGGTACAAGGTTTAATCAGCAGTTATAAACCAAAACAGACAAAACATTTCTGTTCTTTGAAATCTTAATTAAAAGTTCCACAGGTTAAAAACAGCATTAATTTAACAAGTGTACATATTCTTATAAGAGAAAAACATAGGGGTTGGTAAAGCAGAGATAAAATTGATAAGCATTTTGTTAGAGGAGAGCAGTCATTATAGGAAACATATATGTTTACATCTATTTCCTTCTGGTATGCTCATTCTAACTTTGGAAAACTGGTTATAAAAGTTTGTCATCAACTTCTCCAT
This sequence comes from Protobothrops mucrosquamatus, assembly GCF_001527695.2. Classification (NCBI taxonomy): domain Eukaryota; kingdom Metazoa; phylum Chordata; class Lepidosauria; order Squamata; family Viperidae; genus Protobothrops; species Protobothrops mucrosquamatus. The sequence continues at coordinate 25,914 of NW_015388233.1, read as the reverse complement.
GTTCCATACATGTGCATGGAATGTCACATAATGTAAGGGATGCCTTTCCCCAATTAAATCAACCTATCACTTTAAGATTTTAGCTATTTTTTTTTAAAAAAATCCTAATAATAATAATAATAATAAATAAAAATAATTTTAAAAGCATTCTTGGAAGTTAGTCCTCGACCATCATCTCGTGGTGTACAGACCTTATCACACAGTTGCAGATTCAAAGAAAATTGACCCTACTAAATATAAAATGAGATGCCAAAAGCTTCAGGGGAATATAGTGATATTACCAGATGGGCAGCACTGAAATGTTTTGGCACATTTTCATATTTTGGGGAAAAACATTGGAATGAATGAATGACACTGCCTCACAACAGTTAACACATCAACTTTATTAAGAATAAACAAAAATATGGGAAAATAGCAATAGCAATAGCACTTAGACCTATGTACCGCTTCACAGTGCTTTACAGCCCCATCTAAGCGGTTTACAGAGTCAGCATTTTGCCCCCAGCGATCTGGGTCCTCATTTTACTGACTTCGGAAGGATGGAAGGCTGCCGGTGAGACTCAAACTGCCAAACTGCTGGCAGCCGGCAGTCAGCAGAAGTACTATGAGTACTGCATTCTAATCAATATTCACTTATTTTTGCATATTGCGAGTTTAATTACTGAGTTTTGGTGGTGCAAATGTGGTGCAACTCTGTGAGTTGCAAAATGGGGATTGTAAAGCCACAAGTACTCTATAGATGACCCTTTCTATATGCATGCTTACAGATTCCATTATACACAATGCCATAATTTATATATACTCAGGGCATACTATAATTCTTCTTACTATGTGAGGTTGCTAGAGTACATGAATAATCCAATAATGCTGAGGCTTAAGTGTGATCACAACAATAAAGTACCAGCTGTTGTACATGAAGAGTATATATTTCATTCACTGAAGACAGAAGCAAAGGAAAAAAATTAAAAACTTGATTGACTTAAAGTAAAATATAAATGTCAACATTTAATAAATAGCAATGAATCTCTTATTAAGAAACAAGAAAACAGAAAATATGAATAATCTTGCCAAATATATCACAAGATTCCATCAACAAAATATAGGTTTAAAACTAAAATAATCTCCTTTTGTCTCTCCATGCTAAGTAAAGCTCCCAGCTTACATTAATGCCATAAATACAGCTAAAATCCAGAATAATTTGAAAAGTTTCAGAGGGCACGATATGTTTGTTCTACACAAGCAAAATAAATGCAATAGCTTTGAAACTGAAGGTAGAACAGGGACATATTGAATTCAAGCAGGAGACACAGATTATATGGAAATGTTTTTACCAGTTAATAAACAGGCACACACACACGTCATCTTAGAAAATATTACAATCTTTATAGAAGATTCAAGAGGATTTCCAATTCCAAAGCTAGCAGGAAATGAGAAATGGATGTGATGTATTGAAATACGTGAATGTTTGCAGAGTCACCACCAATGGGGGTACCAGAGACTTCTGGACAGCCTCCGTTTACACAAATCTGATTGTACAAATAGTTATTTGAATGTTGTTTTAAAATGCCAGATCCTGAAACCAGACCGTTGCAAGCACATATAGCCTCCAATGTTATCAATTCTAAAAGGCTTGATTTCAATGAATTCAATCCAATACCAACATTCTTAGTTTCCTTAAACTCAGTGTGAATGCCTCCTCAATTACAGGAGTAACTGGACTAATTCTAGGTGCCTTACACATCAGGGTTTAAGAACTAAAAAAAAAAAAGACCAAAAAATAATCATACATGTAATGCATCTGGAAAAGAATAAAATAAATTCAAACGATCATAAAAGCAAGGGATATTATCAGGAAATAAATCACTATACTCTACCCAGACAGCAGAGGGGCAGAGACAGAGGGGCATGGAGAGTGCTGATACATAAAGTGGCCGAGGGTCGGGCAAGACTGAATGGCTGACGACAACAATGACCTGGAGAGCCAGGTTTTTATACCTCGTGAAAACACAGTAGGGTCAGAACTATATGGACATAAGGCAAATTCTATTCCATGGGGTAAGTGCACCTACAGAGAAAGCACATCTCCTGGGTCAGTGCTTTACAGCTGGGTCCTGGAACATATTAACTCTTCCAGATTGATTCTAATTAGGCAGAGATGATAGGAGAAAGATGGTTCTATAGGTAAACAGATCCTAAGGGGTTTTTTTTTTAGGTATCAATGGAACCATTGTGGCTTTATTTTTATTTACTTCCCAATATACTTTACTGCTATGGAATTTCCTGATAGTCTCCTACTCTAGTACTAAGTAGTAATACTTAGTAATACCAGCAATTAGTAATAGGATAGCAGACTATCATGTCTGCAGATTACGGACACCCTTATTTTGTTTGATTGTTTGTTTTTGTTCCGTTCCCGTTTGATGAAGAGACACCAACGGTTCTTTTGATCTATACAGGTCACTTCAGTGGTCCTTGGTTTAGACTGAGGTCTCTCAGAAGTAATAAAATACACTGATCCTGTCGGGACATAGAATCTCTATTATTTTTGTCGGGTATTACTGTGTCATTTGCTGACATATGATGTAGTTTAAAATAAAATAGAGGCTAAGAAAAAAGATAAGCTTCCCAGGAAGCTAAAATCTCAGCTTCCATAATTTCTCACTTAAATAGCATTATTCAAAAGCAACTGAACAATTTTCTTTTATATCCAATAACAGTCCAAGTAGCACAGCCCCTTAAGATCTCCATTGTCACTACCATATAAAAGAGTCCAATCTTGCTTGCAGAAAGTCTGTAGATCCTATTAATGACTATTTCTTTGCCTTCATCTTCAAAGTTACTTAGCAGTTATTGCTGTAGAGCAGCTTTTCCTGCCTTGTAATGCAAGTACTTAAACATTATCTGTTGACACTAATAAGGTTAAGAGCCTATCCCCTTACCGCTAATGTTTGCAAAAGCCAATTAATTCAACTCTAATATCTTAGCTGCAGATAGATCCTTTAGATGCCTAAACATTTTCCTTCTTTTCAATAGAATGTCTTTTAAAATAAGTTCACCATGAATTTTATTCCTGTCTTCATTTTATACTGTATGATTTTATGCATAGTTCTAAGATGATTATTTTGCGTAAGTGAATTTGTGAACTCAGCCATGATTTATAGCTTCCTGTTTGTGGCTTATGGTTTTCAGTGGCCTGACTAGACTGCTGGTGTGTTGGTGCAGGTCAGCAGACAACATGAGAACAGGGGAGAAGAAGCTGAATTTTGGTCTTGAAGGGCAGTTGTGCTATTGTGAGGGCTGATGAACTATAGTCTCTAGCTCCTCCCCACAGCTGGGCAGGAGATATAGAGACACCAGTCCTACTGATCCAGCTTGTTATGTAGATATCGGAGACTAGAGTCTCAAGGGGGACACTTACTTCCTTAGTTGTTGGGGAACCTGCTGCTGGTCTGACCCAAAAAGAAAAGACAGAAGGGGAAAAAAAGACTTCAAAACAGGACAACTGGAGAGAAAAGTTGGAGAGTAAAGTTACATGAGTGTGTGGAACAGTTGTCAGTTCTGCACTGGCAAAGAAGAAGAAAGGAAAGTGGCAAAGAGACATCTTCACCCAAAACCTAAGGTGGCAAGGAAGAACTCTGCTGACTTGCATTTTTATGCAAGAACCAAGATGAATTAGGAGGAGATATGCTGGTATTGGTGAATCCTTGGTCTTTAGGAAAAGACCAAACAGAAGACCTTGAGAGAGGTTCTTCCCCCAAACTGAGAAGCAGAAAGTGTTCTCCTGAGCACACTCAATAGAAGGTCTTCTACAGCTTGCAGCAGTACTTATAGGATCCGAGTAAGCTACCCAGCAAATCAGGGCACTTAGTGTTGTGTAGATGTGCAGGTTAGGCCACAGAAGCATTCCAGAAAAAGGAATACCAGGTCTACAATGGCCATATCAGCCTAACTCAGAGGGTTTCCCCAACAATGGTGGGGCCAGATCAACTGTGCCATACAGTTGAAGTCTCAAAGCTCCTTGCACTAGCAGCCCCATCTTTGGAGATCTTTGCTCCACATTGTCATGGATAGTGCTTCTGAGGCAGCAGAGGGTCTTGGGATAGGAAGAGCATGGGGGCAAAACCTGGCCAGGGAAGATGGGGGAGGAGACTGGAGAGGAAAGGAGGAGGCAGCTGAAGAGGAGCTGGATCTGGCTGTCCTGAATTAAGATCTTTCTGCTGAGTAAGGAATGGCAAGATCTCTCTCTGCTAAGCAAAGAGCTTAAGCAGGCAAGGAAATAGAATTGGGATAAAGGAAATGAAAATAACAAACAAAAGAAAGATTCTCTGTCTGAAGGATAGGAAGAAAAAGTAAAAAGGGGTTTGAGTGGTTCTTAATACAATAGGTTTCTAGAATATATCACCATCAAAGTAATCTTGAGAAATATCACATATCAAACCCAGTAATAAAACTTACTATTGGTGTTCAAGGTAATGAAAAATGCTACCAAATGGCCAGAGTGACATGGCTCTGCTTTGCAGTTCTGTGTCACAGGCACCTATGTTTCTCTCAGAAAATTTATTGAAAACAATTTATTTAAACACTAATTATCACATACAACTATGAGAGCGTAAGACCTAAGTGATCTCTGAAAAGATAGTCACATATTTTACCAAAGTCATACCGTCGAATCGATTACTTGATCACAAGAACACCGTCGAAACTAGACGTTGGAGAAACAATGTCCATCTTCTGAGACGTGTTAGAATATTGCTTTTTAGGGGCAGTTATTATATATTGAACTCTATACATAAATTAACCTTCCTTAAATGTCAACATCTCTTGTATGCCATTTCAGAAAGGCTGGTTTGGTATCATAACGCCAAGTTTTCTGGAATGTTCATGCCTCTGCCATCTTGCATACATGCAGGATCTTCTGTAAACAAGATGGACAAAAGTCTACCAAACTGGAAAGGGTACATTATTTAATTTATTTTCACCTTGACACGAAATGTAAGAAATGCTGATAAGTATGACTCAAGTCATAGCTAACTCACTGCAGAATGTACTTTTAACTTGAAAGAGTTTTTCTGTTTATAAATCCAAAGTTTCATTTGATTTTTGACTTCATAAGTGGTTTCTCCTTTCGGCTGAAATTTGTCACGCTTAAATAAATCTTTAAGAGTTTGTACGGTTATGAAAATGACCAAAATCACTTGAATATAAAAAAATTGAACTGTCTTTAAAGAGAAAAGACTATTTTAGTTTCTTTTATTTTCATGTTTATGGTGGGTTTAACTCTTTTTTAAAATTCATTAAATTGAGTAAAAGCCTATGCAGAAGAGTAAAATACTAGAAAACGTGTTGAGTCATTGTTCTTCCCTCACATAATATAGGCCTGCGCTGTTTCCTCTTCATTCATCTCTCTCAGGAGAGCCCTAGTGAAGCTTCCTTCTCCTACTCCTCTTCCGTTGACCCTTGGAACTGCCTGCCACTTTAATGGGGGAGGGAAAACCATGGGAGCCCCAGACCATGAAGAAAATTGCACCCCATTCTGGCATGTTCCCCAAAGGCCCTCTCCCTCAATTGCCAGCACCCCCAATCAGCCTACCTTGCTAGCAGGCATATGAGTTGCTACCTCCTCCTTCCTCTTTCCACAGATTATACAGGTAGTCCTCAACTTGCAACCACAATTGAGCCAAAATATATGTTTTCAAGTGAGAAATTTGTTAAGTGAGTTTTGCTCCATTTTATGACTTTTCTTGCCACTTTAGTTAAGTGAATCACGGCTGTTGTTAAATTAGTAACAGGGTCGTTAAGTGAATCTGGTTTCCCCATTGACTTTGCTTGTCAAGAAGTCGCAAAAGTGAATCACACATGACCCCAAGACACTGCAACTGTAATAAGTATGAGTTGGTTGTCAAGCATCCAAATGCAAATCAAGTGACCCTAGGGATGCTACAATGGTCATAAGTCACTTTTTTTCAGTGATGTTGTAACTTGAAACTGTCACTAAATGAACTGTTGTAAGTCGAGGACTACTTGTTCAGGCTTGTGTGATTTCTTCTCCCCTCACAACATTTTGGATAGCCTCAAAGAAACATCTCATCCTCCTCCTCAAGTAACCTGTGGGAACTGCTGGCCACATTATTATGGGGAGGGGGAACAAAGGGAATTGCAGACCATGAGGAAAAGTGTTCCCCACTCTCCATTGTGGTGTTTCTCCAAGGGCCGCTCACTCCAAGGAGAAAAAGGACTCACCCATTGATCGCTGGTGACTTCAGCCACCCCAAGGAGCCATATTAGCGCAATTGTTAGAATGCAGTATTTCAGGCTAACTCTGCTCACTGCCAGGAGTTCGATCCTGACCAGCTCAAAGTTGAATCAGCCTTCCATCCTTCCGTGGTCGGTAAAATGAGGACCCAGGTTGTTGGGGACAATATGCTGACATTTGTAAATCACTCAAAAAAAGCACTATGGAGCGGTATATAAGTCTAAGGGGTCTTCGAACTTGGCCCTTTTATGACTTGTGGACTTCAACAGGCACGCTGGCTGAGGAATTCTGGGAGTTGAAATCCACAAGTCATAAAAGGGCCAAATTTGAAGACCCCTGGTCTAAGTGCTATTACTATCTTGATAGCAGGCATTCCAATGCAATAAAACTGTGTCCTGCTCTCTATCTGTCTCTAAGAGATACAGCATAATAACTGAGTTCAATAACAACATTACCTACCTAACAGTAGTAGTGGTAAATCAGGAGGACTTTGACATAAAAATAATTTTATGTTTTTTTTATATGCTTGTAGTTTAAGGAGTCATGTTAAGGATATTTTTCCTGCATGCTGACATAAAAGAAAATTAAGTATAATACATTTGCAAACAAAATAATAATGAGGAGATTACCAATTCCATTGGAGTGAAAAATGTATCACAAAACCTAAGTGACATTCTGAACATTTAAAAACAAAGTGTTTCTAGATGTAAGGATCCACTCTCAACTTTAATGAATAAATCAGATGTGACTTTTTAGTATTTTTGATTCATAACCTCTAGGAATTTAATTTATGCTGCTAAAAAAATAATCCTTATCTACATTGCAATGTGTCAGAAGCTGTTTTTAACATGAACAAAAAGGAGTAGCCCATTAGTTTATTTTGGGGACTTCAACAATATACACCCAATAGGGCAATAAAAAACAGAGAGCTTTACTTAATATTGCCCATGTCATCGTTCCACTCACCATGATATTAATGAAATTCAATGTGATTAATGATTTAATCTTTCTCTTCATCATCTTTATCTACATAAATACTTCCTGATCTCTTTTTTCATCCCTATTCTGAGCTTCACAGCAGTCTATGACCTTTATGAATTTTGTATGCAAGTTTCTTAATTCAAATCCTGATGTATTTCTCAGAAAAGAACCCCACTGATGGAAATGTTTGAAGGGCATATCAGTTTCTGAAAATCACCCTTAAAAATTATAATCCAAAGATTTTGACCCTCCCTGTATTAGTGCTACAGACACACAAACTTTAATCCATATAAATATCTTGCTCCCAAGGAGCCATATAGCTAGAGGAAATTCTCACAGTTGAGTAAGCCTACTGTGAGATGCCATGACCTGAACAGAGGTGTGTGCTATAGAAATAAATGGAGTACATATTTTACTTTCTATGTGGATCGCACTGAAAACCATATTCTTGCTTAAGTCGTCCAAGATGTTAAAATTAATATTATAATCTCCTTAGAAGCTAGTAAGAACATGGAGCAACCCAAGGTACTTAGTAAACGAATGCTACTTTCAATGTAATAATAGCTTTTAAAGGTTATACGTGGACATGTCATTTTTGGCAGCATCTGTCTGGCAGGAATATTGCATGCTCTGACATTTAATAGTGAACATTCTAGTAAAATTCACATTCCAAATTTACATTACTGGAACAAAAGTAAGTAATAGTAGTTTAATAGTAGATAGTGAATGGCAAGGCTACTGCCTGTATTCTCAGCAGTCTGCATGCCAACCTTTCAGGGAAGATACCATACAGTTATTCAAATATAGCATTTTCTCTAGGCTGAGACAGGCTGGAAACACTATGTAGAATAACTCAACTCGCTCTTTTCGTCTAGAAAGAAAGTTTGTGTTTCATTCAAATACAAGCAAGAATTGAGGTATAATGCTGCTAGAGAAAAAGGAGAAAAGGAATACTTATCTCCCCAGCCTTTCTTTTGTCATATTTTTCCTGGGAGAATCCAGGAGAAACAAGGAAGAAATATTTCTGCTATAATCGTTTATAGCATGAACAGGTAGACATTTCAAACAGGAATTTTTATTGTTCCTGGCAATTTAATGTCTGTTTCATTTGTTTTATTTATGCAAATTCAGTATTTGTCAGTTTATGCAACCTGGAATCTCTTTAAACAGAGTATCTTCTAAATTAGAAGCAGGTATATATCATTTTGTGATCTACTTAAAACCTTGCATTATTCTTTTATTTGTTTTCTATTCAAGATCATTTCTAAACTACTTTCTGTGTTATGAAGACCTATTTCATGCTGCTACAGTCTTCTGCCAGCTAATGGATGGGTGTATTGCATTTCAACTTAGTATTGAGGAAGCATTCTATTTATTATTTATTTCTTAGGTTTTTTTTATCCCACATTTATTATTTTTACAGGTAACTCAAGGTGGTAAACCTACATAATAATTCATCCTCTTCCTATTTTTCTCACAACAACACTTTGAGATGAGTTGGGCTGAGAGAGAGTGACTGGCCCAAAGTGACCCAGCTGGCTTAAGGTGGGACTAGAACACTCGGTATCCTGGTTTCTAGGCCATCAGATTAACTACTATTCCAAACTGGCTTTATATATGCTGTACGTGATTGCCTTAGAAGTTTTGGGTGCTGAAAAGGAACACAATCCTCTGAAAATAAAAATATTCACAGTGAAAGTTGCACATATATTTGTATGGCAAAAACTCTTCCTATGACTTTGGTGTATTTCTCTATAAGCTAACATACCTCTAATGAACCACATAACTTTGGTTACTACAATCGCAGAACTGATCAACAGGGAACACATAAACATCCCATTTTGTGGAGATATATCCAGATTCAATTCAGTTGCTGTTCCTAGAGGTATAGGGACACTGTGTACCTTAGGAGGTGTGCCCAACATAGTCTTTTCCTTTGCAATTACTTGTCTACTCCCTGAGCTGAGTTCTACAGAATAGAATTCACCAGTGTAAGAAATATTCCAGTGTCTTTACTCAAAAAACTGCACATCTCAGAGAATGTGTTGGAATAAGCTGCCTCCAAGAGTGACCGAGGAAAAAAAATAACCAAGCAATTTCCTTGGCAACTAATGCTTCCAATTATGATTTTAAATTAATATTGACAAAATACATCCTACCACTAAAAAAGAAAACCAAACCCCAAACCAAAAACACAGAATAACAAAATAATAGAATTACAGAGTTGGAGTGGACTTGAAGGTCCCCCCTTGCTCAAGCAGGGAGGGAAAGGGGAAAAAAAGAAGGGGAGGAAATATTAATTCAGTCTGTATCCAAAAAGAAGAGAACACTGGCAAGGAGGCAGGCTACTGCAGTGCTCACGTAACAGGTTGACTGAAAGTATTAGTGTGCTATATGCCTGATCTATGGAAGGAAGGAAGGAAGGAAGGAAGGAAGGAAGGAAGGAAGGAAGGAAGGAAAGAGGCATTTGGATCAGGAATCAAACGGTTTAAGCTAAGTTCAGAGACAGACCTGGAGGAAAAAGACCTGAAGAGCCGTGGTGGTGCAGTGGTTAGAATGCAGTGCTGAAGATTAATTGCAGGCTAATTGTGCCGACTGCCGGGAGTTCGATTATGACCGGCTCAAGATGGACTCAGCCTTCCATCCTTCTGAGGTTGGTAAAATGAGGACCCAAATTGTTGGGGGCAATATGCAGACTCTGTAAATTGCTTAGAAGGCTTTAAAGAACTATGAAGCGGTATATAAATCTAAGTGCTATTGCTATTGCTAAATGGGCTG
>NW_015388233.1:9501-12885 GCF_001527695.2 Protobothrops mucrosquamatus | reverse complement strand
TTTATTGATATGTATGATGTGGGTGGAGGTGTGTGTGTGTGTGTGTGTATGTATGTATGTATGCATGCATGCATGCATGTAATATATATATATGAGATAAATAGTCCAGGAAATTTTGAATTGCCCTGGAAGTGTATACAGTAAAGTTTCAGGAAGAGTTGTGTGCAGAGTTAATGGCTTCAGGCAGAAGAACACAGCATCAGCCTGATCTCCTGTCATTAACAGTTGTTGGAGAAGGGTTGTTGCCTTTCTTCCTATATACCTAATTCCAAGTACTGCACCGGCGTCGGAAAACCCGACAGGATCTAAAAATAGCTCAGCCGTCTCCTCGCACTGATCGAAACCCACCCGAGAGTGCCTTCCGCTGAACTCTGTGGGACTTCGGCTTGGAGTAAAAGACACGTCTGGTTAAACCGCTACATTATATTAAAATGTAAAGACGGCTTGGATCAAAACGCCTTGGAACAACGTGCAATGTAAACATATTGGAAGCACATGCCGAGAACAAACGAAAGGGTCGTTTTGCTCTTTAGAGCCAGGCCCCCACCTCCAAACACCACCAGGGAGTAAACGCCAACCCGAAGTCAACTGGGGCTGGGGGGGGGGAGAAGGAAGGGAGACGCGTTGGCCGGGCACGCGCTACCTCGACGCCCCGAATTTCCGCGCTCGCCTGGATCCAATGCAGGGGGTCCTCAACCTTGGCAACTTTAAGACTTGTGGACTTCAACTCCCAGAATTCCTCAGCCAGCAAAGCTGGCTGAGGAATTCTGGGAATTGAAGTCCACAAGTCTTAAAGTTGCCAAGGTTGAGGACCCCTGATCCAATGGGCAGCCTTCGGGCAGTTGATAGGATAGACGCGCCCCTCCGCCCAGCGCAGCCGGCACGGGCGCTTGCTTACTTGAAACCAGGTCCTCTCGAAGAGGTCTGGTTGGCCTCGAGGAAGTTCTCGGGATCCACTCGTGTCCCTCCATCACCCCGCTTACCTGCGTCGGCGGGCCGGGGTCTGCCGCTGTCCCGCAGGTAGTAGTTGAACTCCAGGCACCTGTCGTTCTCGACCGTCCCCTCGGAGCAGAGCTCGACCAGCAGTTTCAGCGCTTTCCGGCAAATCTCGTCCTCCCTGCCACGAGGCATCGTCCCCCAGCATCCTTGTGAGAGGAGAGGAGCTCCCCGCTCGCTCACACGCGCCGCTTCGGCTGCTGCCCGCCTCTCGTCTGGCGCCCACAGCCAGGCAACTGGGGAGACGCCCGCATGTTTCGCAGCAGCGGCGGCGGCGGCGGTAGCGCCGTTGCCCCCCCGAGGTCTGCTGCTCCCAACTTCGTCCTCTCGGCCTTGGTGCTTGGATGGAAGAGCCACTGCTGCCTCTGCCGCCGGCGCCCGGCATGCGAGGTGGGAAGGACCGCTCCCGGAGGAGGAGAAGGAGGAGGAGGAGGATCCCGCCACCAGTTGCGCGTAGTCTAGGCTTATCCGTCGACGCGCCGCGGCTCCGAAGCAGCCTTAAGTCCAAGTGGCGCCCTAGCAGCGCTACCTAGTGGCAGGAACCCTTTGTTACGAGCAGGCCCTTGCTTTTCTGTACCGCCGAACTTAAGCGCGGCTTAACTACTAAAGCTGGACTTTTAGTAGTAGGGTTGCCAGGTCTGCTTCCAAAAAATAGCGGACAAGCGGGGGGGGGGGGTGGTTAAGTAGTAAAAAAAAAGTAGACTGTACAGCTTTAGATTACGTACCATTTCATCATAAAGCTTTTGAATAAAAAAAAATGTCCACTATTTTTTGTGAAAAAAAAAATAGTGAACATAATGTGAAAAAAGTGGACTGTCCGCTCAAATAGTGGACACCTGGCAACTCTAACTTTTCGTAGATCGCCTGCCACGCGTGAGCCCCTTGGAATAAAGTGGTGAGCCTGGGAATATATCTTGAAAGTTTCCCCGACACAGAAATAGGTCGGCCCTGCCTTCTTCCACGATGCTTTTTGCTTCATCAATGTAGGATGCAGCCCTGGTTTTCCTTGATTTCCCAGCCAGGCACCTTACCAGCCCCACCCTGCTTGCTTCTGGATGCAGATGAAGTCAAGAGCTACCACTTGCTGATATTTTATTAATTAGGAAATGAATACATATATACAGTATAATATATATTGAGTGGAGACGCACAAGTGCTGTAAGTAAGCAGGAGTAGGAATCCTTTAGTTAGCATGTATTTTGGGACAAATATAAAATTCTCAATTTGTGGCTGTGATCAATTAAATCCTACCAACAAGATGATTGGTGCTGCTGATCCCTACGGTCCTCCTTGATCAACAGCTAGGCATCTGCCAATCAGGGTACTGATGCACTGAATATGACCTGTCTGACTTCAGGACATCACCTGAATTTTCTAGGATGGTTTGTCTGCTGATCTTGTCATCTCCCTTTGGGTATCTCTTTAGTTAAAATAATCTGAAATAAGGAAAGGTATGGAAAGACAGTCGAACAAAAATAGGGAGAAAGGAGGAAGGCACAACAGTAGAACTAAAATCTAAGGAGGAGAATGAGCCTGCAGGATTAAGGTTGACTAGCTTGCTAGCTGTCACCGCTCTTCTTTTATGGAAGAAGTGACTGAAATACAGGGAAAATTGAAAAAGAGTAGCAGAAGCTCAGTTCAATACCGCTTATTATTTTCTGCAATAGAGAAAGGTTGGAGCACTATATCTGAAGGTAAAGATTCTCATGCCATTTCAGAATACATCTTTTATACTGGTGCTTTTATCATGTTAGTGAATTAGTTAATTATTTAGTTAATCTAGAATTGTGGGGTCCTTAGGGCTTTCTGAGTTTGGTTATTTTCTTGCAGCTGTTTCATTACCCAACTAGGTAGCATCATCACTGCTAGAAGGGAGTGGGACTTGCTTTCTGTTTATATACAAGTAGCTTGCCTTGTCAGTGTAGGCAGTGGTGGGATTCAGCCAGTTCACACCACTTCGGCAGAACCGATAGCTAATTTTTTGTTGCCCAGGCCAAAAATGGACTTCCAGAAGCGGCATCCACACAGAGAACCGGTTGTTCGCATATTTGAATCCCACCTCTGAGTGTTGGTGGGAATATTCTAATAAAGTCCTCCTTCTTGCCCAGATAACATAAAGGAGGTCTTCGCTCTGCTCCTCTGCCTGGCTAGAAAAGTGAGAATAGTTAGTTCCAAAACTAGACAGGGACGGGACTTCCGGTGGCAGGCGACTTCGCTGGATGCAGCTGTTTGCTGCTCCCGCCTGTTTCTGCGTAAAAGCCGTTTTGACAGCCTGCATCAGCTGTCAAACGGCTTGATACCTTTCCCCTGGGCATAGGGGGATAGGTGAGCTGCCCGAGGTAGGAGTTGAGTTCCCGAGTCGTCCCTTGTGGACGATGTAGGTGAGAA
>NW_015388233.1:0-7653 GCF_001527695.2 Protobothrops mucrosquamatus | reverse complement strand
GCTCCAGTCCGCCTGCTGATTGGCGCCCGAACGGCAGCATGTTGGCCAGCGTCCTCTTCTCCGCCTTCAGCTTTTGCTCTGAGAAGCCGCGCGCGTTTGGCTTTGAGGGCGCCGGCGTGAGAGCCTCTGGATTCTCTGCCGCTTCTTGCTCGGGCAGGGTCGCCTAGGAAACGGGCCAGGGGCGCGCCGACCGAGCCTCTCTATGGCCGCGGTTGTGAGCCAGGCAGGGGCAGAGAGCTGCGAGTGCGAGCGCGCCCCCCCAGATGTTGCGCCCGGTGCGGCCGGCCCGGAAAAAGGTTTACTTATATCTGAACATTAGCCTAGGTGTGGTTTGGGAAGTCCGGGGGGATGGGATATAACATTGTGTAATACCTGTGATGTCTTTTTTTTTTATGATGAAAACAATAAAAATTTTATATTGGAAACTCAAAACTAGACAGGGACCAAGTAGCAGATAAAAAAGCAATTCAGAAAGCAACATTCTACTAGAAAGGCCATACAAGCAAAGATAAATGGTTGCAGTGGAAACTAATTAGTGACCAGAGTGGTTGGGTGCCTACTCTCCCAACATTAAACCGACCTCTGGTTGGAGCCACAGGTCACCTGATGTCACCTCCAAAATGAAGGATGACAAAGTGATACTCCAAAGTTATGATGGGATAATGCTTAAAGGGGAAGAAGGAAGAGTACGTTTATACACTTAATTATGGGTTAGGTTTGAACTGGGAATTAATGAAATTACTATTTGGTGCTATCAAGAAGAAGATTGGGGTAGTCAGGGCTGAAATTCCACTTTGCATGTGCCAGCTTTCTCAGCCTACAAACTGTTATATAACTAAAGGTGATAGCTCCAGAGATAGTGGGAAACTATGCAGTTTTATCTTCTTTCCTTGTCTAAAAAGTTTTCTTTGGATGAATGCATGCAGTGTGTCTCTTATTGGTTAAAACTGATATTTTTCAGATTTTTCATCACTTCCTTATTCAGTACATTTTTTCTCTTCTCTTTCTGATTTGTGTGATTCAAATGCTTATGACTACATGACAGATTCTTAGCAGTAGGTTGGCTTCAGTAGCCCCAGTTTTCCTATCCCCATGTTTTCCTAAATAAAGCACATTTTTACTTTTCTTTCAATTGAGCAACAACCTTAAGAATACTGTCCTACTTACGAAAGTTATACTCCTAACTCTAATTATTCTCCTTCCACATATTCTTTCCATTATACAAAGCTACTTGCTATCCAAAAGTCAGGACACAAGGGTGTCATAGCAAACTGAATTGAGCCAATGTTTTGCTGTTTGGTTTTGTGTGAATGCATAGGGAAAAATAATAGTCAGAATTTGCAACCAACTGCATTGCTGTTTCTTTAATGAAAATAAACCAAGAGTGGATTGTAGAGTCTCTTTTTAAACTACCAGGAGTATCCCTGAGACCAGCCCAATAATTTGCCACTTGAGACTGATTGACAAATTGCATTTTCCCTGGGTGAGCACAATTTTAGGAAGTTAAAAGTTTTTTTTCATATTATCATTTGTTCCTGGTAAAAGGATGGAGTTCAAATAAAATAACTGAAACAAGTTTCCTTAGCCTGATTTATGAATATTTTAAAGCTAGTCTTTCTAGGATGTGAAGTGGTCAGTTATGCATAGCACAACATCATTAATAGGCTGCAAGTGTACTAGAGATGAGACATATTTGCTGTGCTGATTAAAATTACCTTCCTTGGAGAGGAAGGTAAATGTGAAGATTGACACTAACATGTCAAGGCACACTAAAAAAAATGTGAATTTTCTTGCCTTTCCCATATGTCTTCACCTTTTGCATTTCTCATAGAAACAGAATCACAGGACGGGAAGGGATTTTGGAGGTCTTCTAGTCCAAGACCCTGCTCAAGGCAGGAGATCTGACACCTTCTTAGTCAAATGGTTGTCTAGCCTATTTTTTAAACCTCCATTAATGGAGTACCCACAACTCCAGGAAGCAAGCTATTCCATTGATAAATTGTTCTCACTGTCAGAAAATATCTCCTTACTTCTAGGTTAACAATCTCCACCCTTTCTTGTCCTGACCTCTGGTGCTTTAGAAAATAGGCTGACCACCTCTTTGTAGGAGATGACCAGTCTGAACCCAATGAAGGGGTCATGAGTCACAAATCCTTCACACACAGATCTAAGATCTCTTTCACATGAGATCTAAGTCCACCTACTTTGAAATCTACCACCAAATTGCTTTGACCATTAATAGTTTAGATTCTTGTAGAGAGCTTAAGCTTGCAATAAATCTTTATACCCATTTGAAGTACCTGGATCTCCTGATTTTCCTGGTGCTTAACACTCTTCTCTGTGAGAGCCCCTCAAGTACAGGAAGACAGATGTTTCCCCTAATCCTTCTCTTCTATATGCTAGACATGCCTAGCTCCCTCAACAGTTATCATACAATTTAGCTGCCAGATCCTTTATCATGTTTGTCATTCTTCTCCCCACACTTTTAAAAAAAAGTTAAAAGAAGCTTTATTTCTAAATCTCCTCCCATTCTTTCAAGTAGTTATAACACACAGGAACTTAATGGATAAGGAAAGAGAGCTTGTAGACCTTAGACTGAGCAAATTGTCATCTGCTGTTGTTTAGCTTCATCACTGGATAAAGATGGTATGGTGAGTAGTTGCGGAAGGCAGATGGGTAAGGAGTCACCACTACAATTGCTTATAGTTTGGCCATCTAAAACCAGGGCAGATAAGATGTGTGTAGTTAGTTTGAGTGTGTGAGCCTGTGGATGAAGAATGAGTATGTGATGTGAGCATAGAAGTAAATGAGAAGCCCAGAGATCTTTCTGAATAGGAAGATTTTCACCAATTTCAGAAAATTAGCAATGATAATTTAGCCAATTTAAGCCAATTACTGAAATCACTGATGGAGTTATCATGCATTTGGCTTTCCTCAAACAGTTCTTTTTTAGTCCCAGTTGTAAAGATTACCCCAAAATATCTGGCGTTGTTGCATGCAAGTCTCCTACTTGCAGGGGAAAGATTTTGATGGGCAGTGGCAGCAGATGACAGTGGATGGTAACAAATGACCAGTGAAGTTCAAGAATAAGCATCCATGGGAATGAATGTTGCTCCTATCTCTTACATGGTGTGAAAGAGCAGGAAGTAGCAAGGAGGCATATAACTACTGGGAGAGGTGGCACCAGATTCTAGAAAGTATAATCTGAGAGTTGAGCTTTTTAAAACAATCTCTTGATTTAAGTGGCAGGGAGTTTTGATGGGTTTAGGACACCACGGCCAACTCATCACAGCCATCTCGTCAGGGTCACCTTGCCGTGGCCGATGCACCACGGGACAACTTGCTGTGGCCAACTCACCATGGGGCAATCCACATGGGATAACTCAACTCAATAAATGTTATCCATTTCCTCTGCATTACTTCCATTTTTGTCAATGGAAATAATGTCGAAGAAACAGGGCCAAATAATATTTATTGAGTTGAGTTATCCCACATGGAATTGTCCCATGGTGAGTTGTCCTATGGCGGGTTGGCCACAGCGAGTTTTCCCATGGTGAGTTGGCCATGACGGACAGTGGCAGTGAGATGGCTGCGGCGAGTTGGCCTTGGCAAGTTGACCATGGGGAGATGGCTATGGCAAGATGGCCACAGCGATTTGTCCCATTCCAGTTTTGATTTCATACAGTAAATAATTGACTTATTGGCAGAGGCTTGTGATTTCATACAGCAAACTCTAGTTTGGTGGCAGACAATTTTGGTTTTAAAACCCTGCTGCAGGCCCAGTTAACCCTGCTGGGAGTGACCTAAAGAATTAAAACTGATTTAGAGATGCAGTGTTTTGTGATAGAAGAGCAAACCAAACAAAGCAAACAAAGAATTTTGCATGCTGTGCTATACATAACACATTACATAAGCAACCCTTTCTCCAGAATATCTATTCAAAACCTGAAATAGGGTGACCCTGCCCATTGATTATATGTTCCTTAGTCCATTCAAACATATTTATGTCAGTCTACATAATCTTGATGAGTCAAAGAAGGGCCACATAAACCTTTGAACGCAGTGCTGGAAAACAAACTCCAAAAAATGAATAGTTGAAAGGGAAAATAATATTGATTTATTGATATTTATTGATTATGCTAACTGCACGTGAAACACTATCTATAAACTTCATTGATTTTCCCATATGTATGATACTTTATCTTCCATATACATATACACATTCCACATTGTTTATGCACAAATATATAATAGGACTCATGCTTCTGCAGCAGAACCCTGGATAACCAGTGGATGGCAGCAAAGTTATAGAGATCTATTTCTTTGCTGCTGTTTAGTGGTTACCAGTTTTTTTGCAGGATAGTCCTGTTGCAATTCTGTTGTTTCTGACCTTTTCTGACCTGAAGGATATTATTTTGCCAAGATTGCCCAATGGTAACTATTTTTGGGGGCTTTTATAAATTCTTGCTTGGATCAAGTTTGCTTTAGTTCGTGGTTCTGATGTCTCATGTACCAGTGGTATACATATCTTTGTCAATTTGAATTTTTCTTTTACCTCTAGGAATGTCACTATCTGGATCTCATTTTGGGCTTCAGTCGACCCACATCTGAAGTCCCAGTTCTACTTGTATTTTCCTCTGCTCTTCTCCAGTAGCTGTTTGGATTCTTTCCCTCCTGAGGAAAGTCATATTCCAATATTATGTTGAAATTTTCTTGATTGTAAATGTTTGTTTAGTTTTTCTGTCAGCATTTTGGAATGGATTGCCAGTTGCTTCTCCAGTAGATTGCACTAAGTCTGATTACTCTTGTGTGACCTGTCCATCATGAGTTATCATTCTGGGAGCCTACACTTTCAAGAATATAGGCTATAGGTCAGTGATGGCGAACCTTTTAGAGACCGAGTGCCCAAACTGCAATCCAAAACCTAGTTATTTATCGCTGGGTGCCAGGTGGGCGTGGCCTACTGGGTGGGTGTGGCTGTGGTGGTCATGGCAGATTGGGTGGGTGTGGCCAAGGTGGGCGTGATCACCTTGATATTGCTCGTGGGGAGGGATGCCTGTGGGGGCCAGGCAGGGTTGGGGGAGATCCAGGGGGTCTCTGGCAGGTGGGACAGTGGGCAGGAGGCTCATCCTGCGGGATGAGGCGAGGTAAAGTGAGGGTGTGCCATAGGTTTGCCACCACTGTTATAGGTTCTTTGGGATGTGTCAGCTTCTCTACCAATACATAACCACAAACCATGAAGAGACATGAATGAAGGCAAATATATGTTGCACGATCCAATCTGACACATTCTGGTGAGAGAGAAGTCCCCTGAGGATGGGGTCCAGAAGACAATAACAGCAAGAAGAAAACATACACTGCACCTCTGTTCTGCAAACTGTTTTGGCTACCAGTTTGCTTTTGGGTGAAATTCAAGGTGCTGGTTTTGATGGCATGGGACCAGGTTATTTGAAGAATCATCTCTTCCCAATTACATCAGGTTTAGCAGGAGGAATATGTTGCAGGTCTTGTGTATTAAGGAACTCTATCTGGCAGGACCCTGACAGTGTGCGTTTGCTGTGGTGGCCCCTGCACTCTAAAACATAATTCACCCTGAGATGAGGTTGGCCCCATCCCTGCTTGCCTTCTGTTGAACCCTTAAAACATGTTTTTTCCATCCATCTTGAAGAAGCCATGATGAGCCTGCAAAATACTGTAATTTTTGTTCTCCTACAATCTTGGGAATTTTTTTACTTTTGTTTGAGTTTTTTATGGTTTAAAAATATGATTATGTTTGTATGCTGCTCAGACTCATGTTTTGTGAGATGGGCAGCTATATACATTTTGTAAAAAAAAATAAAAGATTATATATGGGAAAAATGGATATGATTGAAGCATAAAATGTGTCATAAGGAAAAAGGTTGTTCTCCTAGGTGCATGCATAACTTTTGGCTCTGGTTTGCTCTCCAAGCTTGTTTTAATATAACTAATGAACATTTCATTACCAAACTAGGTAACATCATCAGCAGAATTTTTTTGTCCTATTCTCTTTAGGTCATAAGCGTCTTGTGTGCCAGTGTGGTCAGTTGTTTGGAGCTATATTTGAATTCCGAGCAGCTGATTGGTTCTCTTGTTCATTGACACTTTGAATGGTCTGGTTTCTTACATATTGATAGGTTGGACCTAAATCAATATGTTTGTTAACTGCTCCTTTGGTGGAAAATCAGGTCTCAATAAGTTTATGCCCATACCATACACCCATGCATAACTTTCTACACAAAGGGACTCTTTACCAGTTCTAGTTTCTCTTCAAGGGCAGGTGACTGAATTCAGACAAAAGAACCCTATCTATTTCTCAAACCCAAAGGATCAAATCATTTCCAGACAGTGAGGCAAGACTGGGCAACTTCATTGGATCTGTATTAAAGCTGGCATTCAACTTGGAATGAATTTGAACAATTTTGTCCAAGAAAGGCTCTGCAAATTCCTCGATACACCTTTGTAGGTAAACTCTGAGTCCTTTCCCAGGAAGGCTGCAGTCATCTTAAACAAGACTACCAGGTGGCTACCTGCAGATGCAATAAGGGCAGGGAACTGTTGTCACTTCATCACCCTTACTAACATAAGATATTCTTCAATAGCAGCTCTGACTCATGTTTAATTGAGTTCATCCCTCACTGAATTCCAACAGTGCTCTAAAAGTCTTGTCTCCCAATTCAGCTCCCTGAGGTCTTCTGTAAACCATGAGGAACAATGGGATCTACAAGAGAGGAAGGGTTGCATGGGCATGATCCAATCCAAAACCTTAGCTGCCTTTTCATTCCATGTGGGAGCCAAGGACTCAGTTGGTATATACATCAAATCATCAGGAATAATCCCCAGCTCCCTCTGGGATGCATCTGGGTCCATCAGTTGCTAGAGGTGGACTGATCTAATAGGTCCTGTCTCCTGTGACTGGGGCCAGCACAAGAGAATATCATGGCTCGCAGAACATGATCTGACCATGATGGGAGACACCAAAAGTTCCCCTAATTCCAGACCATATCAACACTGTTTCAACAAGAAAATTGGATCAGAAGCATCATCATTGTTTGTGCCAGGCTCTGGGTGACCTGGAATGATATGATGGCCATGAACCCCTGACCTATCTCAGGCCCCCACCCCCAGCGAATGCAGATTGAAGTCTCCACTGCAAACACTGAGACTAAGTTGAGAAGCTCAGGCAGAGTGGTTGTTATACAGCAGGGAAGTTGGTACAATACAATAATACAATTGATCTCTAGAGCTCAATTTAATGATCAGGGGCCTCACATCCAGGAACTTGTGGATGCTACCCAACTCCTAGTGACTCCGGGAGGAATCTAGCTCCTTTTCAGGTATCAGTGGTGATGGGATAAACTTCCCAAATGATTTTCTCAGAATTTTTTCAAATCAACCTGATATTTATGCCTTTGAAACATAAATAAACAAGTTACTTCAAGAAGATAACTTATCCCAAATAGAAATCTTCAAGAGGGATTTTAATGCAAAAGTATAGAAATATATTTTGGAGTAAAGGATGAAAAGGCCAAGATAATGAAGATGATACCATTATCAGCAATTTATAAAGATATTTAGTTATTTTCCTTGATTATTACAGAAAGCTGCTCTTCTATTCTGTGACAATATTTGCAA
>NW_015388232.1:104160-105677 GCF_001527695.2 Protobothrops mucrosquamatus | reverse complement strand
TACATTGTGAAAACTCAGCTGTCAGTTGATCTTAATGTTATGAAATGAAAAGTATGCCATTTGCAATTAACTTGGCATAAAATAATTCATTTGCATTTAATTGTAATGGTTCAAAGAATGTTCGGAAAAATGTTCGGCCCTCCAGCACGTTCACTTCATCCAATCTGGCCCTCTTTGAAAAAAGTTTGGACACCCCTGGCTTAATATGATGTGCAAATTTTTCCACGTTCAGACACAGTTCAAAGATATTGGCTTAATCCTGTTAGAAGAATAACCTTCAGATAGCTTTGGGTTTCCAAGCTTTTATTTTGTACATATAATTATTTTATCAATATATATGACCATTCTATTTAGCACATGACTCAACTTTCCTCTGTTTCTCATAGAATCATAGGATGTAAAGGTTAAAAGAACATTGGAGATTACTAGTTCAATCCATGATTCAGTGCAGGAATTCACTATTACAGCATTCCTATCCAGCTTCTCTTAGAATATCTTCAGCAAAACAAAGTCCACTACACCAGGGCTTTTCACCCTTTTCACAGATTGTACCACTTTTATGACATGACAATATTTGAGTACCATCAGTGCTTAGCAAGGTGTCAAAAACTTGATGACTAAAAAAAAGGGGGAGATTTTGGGTTTTACTGGTTAGATTCATTTGTTGTTATAGAAATGGCTAGTTTATAATATTATGGAAAAGTAAAAAGTTGAGGTTCAATGTTAATGCTTTCTTTCTACTGCAACAGAGGAAGTCTGTTCTTTTCCCCTTCTCCGCCTCACTTTTCCCCCCTTTTTCCTCCCCACTGTATCCTACTATTTGCTTTTGTATTTTTGTATTTTATTCTATAATCTAATAAAATGTTACAAACTGAAGAAAACAGTAAAAAAATACCAGTTTTAATTTCTTTGGTGGCTGTTCCTTTGCTGAACCACTTTCCCTTTGCACTGACAAATGTATGATTAATTTATCCATGTTATTTTATTTTTTATAGAATTTTATTGAGTTTTATAAAGTAAGGGAAGGGGTGGGATCAGTATGGGAATTGGGGTTCGGGGTAGGAGTCAGGGTTGGGGTTGGAACAGGGGTGGAAACAACCATGGGGTTACCCCCATTAACATTTTCACGCTTTAGCAAACAGACTATTGTCCTGGTACATATATTCAATAACAGTAATTGATATAATAGTGAATAGCTATAGTAAATATGAGAAACAATAATCATAAACAATATCAGTTAATCAATAGATACCCTTCATCTTATTAAAATATATTCGCCATTAAATATCACAACCATTTCTCACTAGCTCATTTTACTAACCATTGGTAAAAATTATCCCATGTTTTAAAGCAGTGGTTCTTAACCTGGGCAGTACCGCCCCCCAGGGGGCGATTTCATTTTTCAGGGGGGCGATGGAATGAAAAGGGGTGGCGTGGGGGCAATGGAACGAAAAGGGGGCGATAGGGGGCGATGGAGCAAGATGTTTTGGGGACACTTTTGAGCCTTCCCCTGCAGC